>NC_140816.1:1617500-1705000 GCF_050613455.1 Vespa mandarinia | reverse complement strand
CTTGGCTCCTTTCGTTTGAAAAAGTTCATTTAACATTCGACTTGCGTGCATCACGATGCAGCACGGTTACAAGACGACGACACGAGGAACGAGCATACCCAATCACCTTTGGATGAATGTCCAACGGTACTTGATCTTTTCTTCCGTTGCTATCGTTCCCCACGCATTTTCTTGATACTTATTAGATCAACCATTTTATTTATCAATTGTTCATTATAAAAAAAACGCATTATAACAATAATCAAAAAAAAAAAATAAATAAATAAATAAATAAAAATAAAAAGAATCAAGTAAATCCAAAAATACATCCTTGTATCTAAATACTCGAAAATATCTTTTGTTTGTTATAATTATTTTTTTTTTTAAATAAAATACATAAAAAATAAAAAAATAAATAGACAAGGATAAACCTTATAGCAGATATTCTGTTATCATTAAAGGTGGATGATATTTCTTTTATTTTTTCTTTTTATTTATTTTCCTTTGTGTTTTTTTTTTCTTTTTTTTTTCTTCTAATTCTTGCTTAATATTTTAATTTTTATTATTTAAATTTTAGGCTTTCTCACCAAGCAACAAGTATGTGGTTTCGGTCGGTTCTCAGCACGACATGATAGTAAACGTTTGGGATTGGAAAAATAACGTCAAGGTTGCTTCTAACAAAGTCTCAAGCAAAGTCAAGGCAGTGTGTTTCGCTGAAAATGGTAATTATTTCGTCACCGTAGGCAACCGACACGTGAAGTTTTGGTACCTGGAATATTCGCGTAGTGCCAAGGTAATTAAACGATTTAATTGAAAAACAAATATATATATATATATATATTCCTTTTTAAAATGACAACGATGTTAAATTATATTATCTACGAAATAGTACAAGGAACCCGTGCCTTTGATGGGCCGATCAGCTATATTAGGTGTACAACGAAACAACGATTTCGTCGATGTAGCCTGCGGCAGAGGAGAAATGGCGGATTCGACATACGCCATCACAAAAACCGGTCTCCTATGCGAATTCAATAATCGAAGGCTCTTGGACAAATGGGTCGAGCTTCGGGTAAGGTTTCCTTTTGAAAAGACGAAAAAGCTCTTACGAGATTTATCTTACGATAAAGATCCGATAATCCAATGACCCTTCTTTTCCTTTTTTTTTTTCTTCATCTGGTTTTTTTTTTATTTTATTTATTTTTTTTTTTTATTTTTTTTTTTATTTTTTTTTTTTTAGACGAGCAGCGCGAATTGCATGGCGGTTGGTGATAAATATATTTTTATTGGTTGTGCCGAGGGTATCGTCAGGTGTTTCAGTCCCAATACGCTGGAGTTTATCACGACTTTACCAAGAACACATTATTTAGGAGTTGACGTAGCCCAGGGATTGTCGATAAGGTAATACTATCGATAACCAACATTATCCATATATCGTTTGTCATTCTTTTATTAATATATTAAAATATAAATAATGTGTTTTATCGTTAAAGTCATATGTCTCAGCACCCAGCTAACGCAAGGTATCCGGATGCTATAGCATTAGCTTTCGACGAACGTAACAATAAATTAACATGCGTCTACAACGATCATAGTATTTATGTTTGGGATGTAAGGGATATAAGGAGGGTTGGTAAATCCCATTCTTTTCTCTATCATTCCGCATGCATATGGGGTGTTGAGATGTATCCAACAGGAACGGACTCGATAGGATCTATGCCGGCTGGTAGTTTTATCACTTGTTCCAGCGACGATACCATTCGCGTTTGGAATCTCGAGAAAGATGTATTCTCGAATGACACATTGTATAAAAGGAACATATATAGTAGCGTGAGTTGATTTTATTTGATTTTGGATTAACCCTAGTTCGTGGTGCCAGACTTTAAAATAATTTTAAGTTGTACTGCTGCATTTAACGTGCATTAAACATACCAGGCACTTTGAACAGCTGTCATTTAAACAGAATGAATAATTTTTACTTCAAAAAAAAAAGAAAAAAAAAATACTGTGTACTCCTTGAAATCTTGGAAATAATAATCGGTAGGTTTAAAAACGCATTTCCAATTCAGTCATTATAAAAAAAAACATTCATGAATCATGCTACGCGTAAATTGTTTTAATTGAGTTCAAAGTTAGTCTGAGATGACCTACCACCTTACAGGCATGATTAGAGTTAAACGAGTTCATTTCTCATAACGTGATTTTCATTCTTACTTATTCTTTATTTTGATCATAGGAATTGTTAAAAGTCCTTTACGTGGATGCAGAATTAACGTATCTTAAGGATTTGGATTTAGCTGCTGCCGGATCGACCGAAAAAAGCGATGCTTCTTACGACGGTCGTAATGGCGTAAGATCGATAAGAGTCAGTCCTGATGGGAAACATCTTGCGTCTGGCGATAGGTGAGATTTTAGATTTTTACAGATTAATATGTTAATCGTTAAAATAATATTAAACTAATATAAAAATTATATAAGAATATTATATATAAAAAAAAAATTATATAAGAATTAAAAGTTATACATATATAACATATAATTTTAATATTAAATATTATTTTTATTATTACGATAGATTAATACGTTAAAATAATATTAAACGAAGTTAATGTATCTTTTCGATAATGCAATATTCGTAAAGTTTAATAAATAAAATATACGAAAGAATATTCTTTATATATTTCATAAATTATATAAAAATATAATATATTATAAATATATTTCATATAAAATTATATATTATATACAAAAATATATATATACAATCTTTATATATTTTATATATGAAGGATATTGTTACATGAAAATTATATAACATATATAACAATATAATCTTTATGTCAAATATTATTTTTATTACGATAGGAACTATAGTTATATATAATATTTCTGTTAAACGTTATATATATATATAATATTTAACAGAAATAATATATATATAAATTTAACAGAAATATATATAAAGGAAGCAACAAAAAAAAATAGAATTTTAAAAATCTTTTTATGCGTGTTATTTATCGCGTCAATTAAATTATCATCCACTGGAGATGATTTTAAATATATATTTATATATTCTAGATCGGGAAATATACGTATCCATGACGTTTCCACCCTGGAAGAATTGTGTTTAATAGAGGCTCACGACGCGGAAGTACTTTGTCTCGAATATTCGAGGTTTTCGCAATATTCTGTTGAAACGCCAAGACTTTTGGCAAGTGCTTCGAGGGATCGATTAATTCATGTATTCAGCGTCGATCAGGATTACAATTTTTCACAAACCTTGGACGATCATAGCTCGTCGATTACCGCCGTGAGATTTTTTAATCAAACTAATCAAAGTAATCAGCTGCAAATGGTGTCTTGCGGGGCTGACAAGAGTATCATCTTTAGGCAATTGCAATCCGTAAGATACATATATATATTTATATATTTTTTTTATTCTTTTTGCTTTAGGAAAAAAAACTCTCGATAAAGATGATTGAAAATAAGCGTTGTATGTGTTATTATGTTTTTTTTTCTTTTTTTCTTTTTTTTTATAGACACCAGGCGGAATGCCACAATTCGCCAGAGGTCATAACGCTCAGGGAAAGACAACGTTATACGATATGGAAGTGGATTCTGGACAAAAACATGTTTTAACTGCCTGCCAAGATAGAAATATTAGGGTTTATAATGTAACTACCGGGAAGCACAGTAAAACGTTCAAAGGATCCGTCGGCGAAGATGGATCCCTCATTAAAGTTGTCTTAGGTAAACAGATCATTGGATTTATCATTAAAAGTAATCACAAAAAAAAAAAAAAAGAGGAGAAAAAAAATGAGGAAAAAAATTTAATTAAAAATTATTGTTATCGAATATAATATCTAATGCATATTAATGTTTACAATGATTAACATAAATGACATTGCGACGATATAAAGGAATGAAAGATATTTATTAAAATTTATTCTTTCGTTTTGCATAATTCGTTTATCGTCTTTTCGTGTGACTTGCGACAAAAAAAAAAATTTTGTTTAAAACCGTCGGATTCGAGAAATTTTTAAACGATTAAAACCCATACAAACAACGATATAATAATATGATGTAGAAATATTATATATATATATATATATATCTCTGATATTTACAGATTCGTCAGGAATTTACGTAGCTACCTCATGTACAGACAAGACATTATGTGTTTACGATTATTATAGTGGTGAATGTATGGCAACCATGCTCGGTCATTCAGAATTAGTGACAGGATTGCGTTTTAGCTCGGACTGTCGTCACCTCGTTTCTGCGAGTGGTGACGGTTGCATATTTGTTTGGCGTGTGCCTCACGATATGGTTGTGACGATGCAAGCGCGACTCGCTCAACAGGCAATGCGTGCTGGAAAGTAAGATACATACACTTTCTTTTCTTTTCTTTTTTTTTTTTTTTTTTTTTTGTAAACGTAACAGAAAAATGAAATATTGCGACGTTGCGTTTTTTTTTTCTTTTTTTTCTTTTTTTGAGAGTTGCAAGTTAATTTTTTTTTCTTTCTTTCTGTTTACGACAGAAGGCCACCACAGGTCAATGGTAGTGGAATTGAAATACAGTTAGATAATGAAACGTTTGGATCACCGCCACCAGAATTTCTCGATCCAAATGCAAATCCTGCCCCTCAAAATGTTGGTGTCGATTATAGATTTAGCGTTGGTCAATTACCTCTCTGGGCGAAGAAACAAATTAATACGACGACCGTCGAAGAAACAACGACGGTTAGTTCGACCGTTCGACCGCTTAGCGTAGATTTACCAAAAGGAAGATGGGCTCAAAGGGTACAACAAGGTGATGGTATTACCGTCAAATCCGTTTACGATAGCGATGAGGTCATACCCTTTCCTCCTCCTCGTGGAAGCGTCGATTCTGATGGAGGTGGAGGAGGTGGTGGTTCAAAGGACAGTTCTATCGACAGCGGTACCGAAACCAAATGCAGTAGCGATTATCGTCGTGATACTATCATTCTCAAAAGGGTTAGTTTACATTGATTACAATATATATATATATATATTTTTTTTATTTATGTTTTAATACATATTATTTAACATATTATTAAGATAGAATAATATATGTTTTATTATATATTATATGAAGGAAAAATGATAATAAGATATAAAAGTTAATCAAAATAAAAATCATAACTTATATTATCATTTTGATAATTCCATTTTAGGAAGAGGAAGAAAGTGTATTTCAACCATGTCCAGATAGTTACAGAGAATTAACCAATGAAACAAAACAGGTATTAATGAGTCAAATTTAACGATATTTACGATGCATCTCCTTTTTTTTATTTTTTTTTTTTTTTTTTTTGCATGAATATGTTAATAATCCACGATTATAAATCATAAATATCATTCGTCGTCATATTTAATCTCTCAATGGTAACAATTTGTTATAATTATTTTATAATTGTTAGCTTTGCTGATCGTTTTACGTGATAATTTTTCTATTTTGCCTTTATCAAATATTAATGTTATCTTTTTCATTTCCATTTTCTTCTTCTTCTTCTTTTTTTTTTTTTTTTTTGTGTTGATCCTCATTTTATTTCACCGACCAACGTAGGTGATCGGTGGTAACGTGACGATTGCTAGAGGTAACAATATCACGGAAGTGACACGCCAATCAAGAAGTCGTCATCACACTGATGATAGCAGTCTTGGGAGTTTTAAATTCGAGGTATTGCTTGCTTATACTCGACGCGTGCGAGTGCCTGCAGCACACTCATGGATTAAAAGCTATGATAAAATTTTTATAACTATGTTAAAGTAAAACTGATATCGTTCGATAAGAAAATATTTTTAAAATAAACGATACTTCATTATTCTAAGCAACACATTTTTTTTTTTTTTTTTTTTTTAATCATAATTTTATTGCTTTTGCATTATACGTGTGTCGTTAGCTTTTTTTCTTTATTTACTTATTTAATTCTTTTTCTTTCCCTTTTTTTTTCTTCTTTTTTGGTTTCCCTCTTTTTTTTCGTCGTTATTGCTCTATGTAATAGATATAATCTAACTTCAATCGTTTATGAATAATAAGATAAAAATAGTATATGTATGTACATACATATATATATATATGTGTGTGTGTGTGTGTATATATATTAACACATATATACATATACACACACCATTATTTGTATTTATTTAATATTATTTTATTTAGGATCATGAAAGTACGGAACATGATGGTGACGTAGAAGATTATTCCGAGGGAGAGAATGGTACGACTGGTTCAGAAAAATCACATCATAGATTAATGTATTATCCACCACAAGAGGATACTGTATCGAATCAGTTTACAGTAAATGCGATGGACGTTGAAGAACTTCGAAGGTATGTTTAATTCGTTTGACAATTCGTTATTATATTTTTATATTGTATTTCGTATTGAAATAAAATCTATTTGTTAAATCAC
Source organism: Vespa mandarinia (assembly GCF_050613455.1). Lineage (NCBI taxonomy): Eukaryota > Metazoa > Arthropoda > Insecta > Hymenoptera > Vespidae > Vespa > Vespa mandarinia. The sequence continues at coordinate 1,698,579 of NC_140816.1, read as the reverse complement.
GGTCGATCATAGATCTCAAAGGCGGCAGAAAAAGCCAAGAAATACAGAAAGTGGACGAACGAGCGAATTAACTGCATCCGGTAGCCAAGATGATTCCGATTCGGAAGGTGGAGCGTCAACGCCAAGTGCCGAAAGAAATCCATTATCAATGTTATCAGAAGCAAGCTCGGAGGGTTTCGATCAAATTACGAAACAAAGTCATCGCGAGAAATATTTAAAAAATGCATTCGAGTCTCTTAGCGGCGCCGAAGAACCAACAAATCGTGTAAAAACAACCAGTATTAGTTCTCAATTTCATGGAAGGTAATAATTTGTCGGATAATAATTAACAAATATTATCATTGAACTTATAAATACAATAATCTTACTGCGTTCCTTTTCATAATTATATATATTAGGGTAAATAATGGTTCAGAAAGTAACAATAGCAACAAAGTACGTAATGCAGCGGTAGTAAATGCAACGAAACATGCCAGGGGTGATGCGGATATTGTTAAGAAACGAGAGGAATTACAAAGAAGAATAGAAGAGACCAGAAGAAAGCTGCAAAGCGTAAGATTATATAACTTTTTCTATTTTTTTTTTTTTTTTTATTTTTTTAATATGATAAATTCGTTGACAATGTTATATTCTGTTTTAAAGGTCGGGTACAGGTCATCCTTAAAAAGCAGCCAGAGCATTTCTGATTTAAGCAGCCATATACCAGAGAAACATCATCGTTCAAGTAGACTTAACACAGGTAACAAATTGGGTGAACAAAACAAATTTTCAAAGCCAATTAATCCTTGCAAACCTATGCCAAATCCAAAACCCGCGTTTAAACCGCAACAACTCATTAACAAAGTCCAAGGTGTTGGGAATGCTTTATCTAAATCAGATATATCAAATGAACAGTGCAGCTTAAATTATGATAATAATAAAACAACATCGTGTGTAAGTGAAAAGACAATACCATCTCTTAACCGTCCACTAACACTTACATTAAAGAAAACTGAAAAGTATAAGCTGTCATTGAATAAGCCCAATCAATCATTACCCGAATCTCCTGTATGCGAGGAATTAAAACTGTTGAAGGAACATTGTAAGAAAAACGTTAGTCGTTTCGCAAGATTCGCACAAAAGAGAAGATCCTGTAGTTATTTTATCGGTCTCGACGATAACGAGGAAGAAATGGAAAATCTGGCAAAGTCGTTTGAGAGTTTGCCAGCAATGAACGAACGTAATATTGAAAATTTGAAGCAAACGATTGACGACGGTGACGATGGTAATGGAAATTTCAGCGATGATTCATTGGAAGGCGATTTCAAAAATCCACCGCGACGTTGTGTTAGCGATTATCAAATTAACATACATATGGACAGTAGTAGTCATGTAGATAATAAAAGTTATCCAAATTATCAGACTTATCAAAGGAGGATTTTAACAGGTTCGCAAGAAAGTATATTGTCGGATGCTTCGGTCGAATCATTTTCAAAAGGTAGCGCCGAAATATTGGATTGTAATAACTACGATCATGACAGGCACTCCAGCGCAAGTTTTTTCTTATCGAAACGTAAAACACAAGTTGGAAGAAGTCAGGAGAGCATATTAACTGACGAATCGGATTATCAAATGTTTCCATTACAGAAGAACGTTGATCATAGAAGTACAGAAAGCGTTTTAACGGATGACTCGGATTCGTTGGTTAAATCGGCACCGTTAGAAATGTTATTTGATTCACATTACAAAAGAAAACGACAAAATTCCGAAACGTACAGTGGAAATCCTAACAACGAAATTGAAACTACAAACAATACACAAACATCGACGGATGATACCACTTTGTGCAGGGCTGTATTTAGATCAAAATCCCTTCAAGATACAAGAATGTGTAAAGCTAAAAATGATATTAATTTTAGCGAGGATAACGCACAACCGGCTACGTGTATATATTATGAATTCAATTTTGACAATGATAATGAGAAAAATTCGGATATTAGAATAATGGCCAATTCCGATGCAATGTCAAGAAGCAACAGTTTAAAGGTATCAAAGGAGCCACATTCAATGCTGATATTAAACGACTTCGTGGCGCATAAACCACCAAAACCAAAGAGAAATTCATCGCGTACCCAAAGTATGCGTAACAGAGCAAGACCAGCATGGAATAAATATAACATGGACTCGTCCTCGTCACAATCGACAATACAAAACATCGAACCAATTAATTACTCCGCGACTTTACCCGCTAACTTATCTCATTTAAGTTATAAAACAAGGAACGACGAGGATTCTTCTAAACAAAATCGAAAGGACGGCGATGCCAATTCAAAAAGATTCGAAGAATTTTTACAATCCGCTAAATATTCATTGCAAGCTACGAACGACGAAACGAATGATAGAAATATATTTTTCAATCAACAAACGCGTTTAACAGATAAGAAGATAAACATAGGAGGAATACCACCGTACAATCCTGAAAATACTTTGGATAGATACAAACGACAGAATGTTAATGAACCTTCTCGTATAATGTCCAACGAGGAAGATAATGCCAGTCACGAAAGGGACAACATATGTTCTTTTGAAAATCAAATACCAACGAAGGATACAATGGAAACTTATGACTCTTTAGAACCCAATGTTACATCATCTATCGATTTACATGGAACCCAACTCGAATCAAACAATTCCAATTTACAATCAACGAACGCGCGCATTGATAATTTGGATGCTAGCGTTGACGTTAGGATAACACGTGCCATAGAAGGAACCGTTAAATTATTATCCAAAGAATTTGAGAATTTAGTTAGAAGGGAACAATACTTCATGAAGGAAAAATGTTTGCGTTTAACTCATTGTCCCGAAACAAGTGAAAACTTTGCCAAGCTTGAGGCCGAACGTGACAGTAGATATTGCACTATTAGACGTGACATACGTATTCATTCCGGTGGCGAGGATAGCGATTGCGCCGATATATCAACGATGGATAAATCATTGATGGAAAGTGGTTCCTCTACGTCAGCATCGAGTTGCACGAATTCCCCTAAACGGATGTGGCCACCTGCGTCACGATGTCAGAGTCACATGAAGTGGACAAAAACTTTGCCCACTATTAATCAAGCAACTATTCCCACGAAACATCTTTATGCAGGTACTTAAAGTGGAGTCCAAAATATCAAGTAATTAATATACGTAGAATTTATGAAACAAATTTAGACGTGAGATATATATATATATATATATATATATATATATATATGTGTATATGTATATGTATATGTATATGTATATGTATATGTATATGTATATGTATATGTATATGTATATGTATATGTATATGTATATGTAATGTAGCTCATATATATATATATATATATATATATATATATATTCGAACTTTCTTCTCATTACCGTTTTCATTGAATCGTATTAAAATAGCGTGTGTATTTTATTTTTTTTTTTTTTTGCTTATAATAGACACCTTCGTTAGTCAGGCAAGCACGATATATACACAAATAATAAATACGTCTATGTATAAAAAAAAAGTAAGATTAAAGTAAACAATTTATAATAATAATATACCACAGAGTAACATTGACAGTCGCATATAAAATTGCATAGATAATTATCGCGCATATTACAGTAATAATATAATAATGCATACAAAAAAAAAATAATATTCCTCTATTATATTTTTTTTAGCTTTTCGATATGAATGCAATAAAATGATGTACAATTAAAAAACAATGTATAATACATATAAATTAATTGCTTGAGAAAATGCTATTGTCTATGTTTATACATATATATATACATATATTTTAAATATTTAATTAGAAGACTCGTTTTCACAAAGACAGCAATTACTTTTCAGTTTGAATGCCTTTATTTACAAAGTTATGGCTTCATATGTGTATAATATTTTCCAGTTTTTACTTCTTTCGGAATGACTTGCTAAATTGCGGCATGTTTTATCATCCTTTTTATATAATTCATCCTGCTTTCCTATTTTTATCCCATATCTGCCTTATCACAAAATAATGTATATTAATTTCATTAATATCATATATATTTTATATAAATTTTCTTTTTTTCTTTTCATTTTATTTCATTATTTTATATAATATTTATCTTTTAGTTGGATAAATGAAAAAACAAGAAAAGAATATATATGTATATTACATATTAAATTAAATTAATAGTAATATATATTATAATTAATCTAATTTAATATGTACTATATATATATGTGTGTGTGTGTGTGTGTATGTATATATATATATATATATATATATATATATATGTTTATATGATACACATGTCAAAAAATAAAAGATAAGCATTTATATTTGTTATAAAATTACATTTGCGTTGTGTCAAAATGTAGTTTAGTGCATGTGTGTGTGCATTGTCAACAGTTGGCAGTAATGGGGGGCGAATCTCGTCAAAAGTTATTGACAGTGAAGAAGAGGGGAGTGGCATGAGACGTGCCTGTTCATTAAGTGATCTTTCTGTCAGCCCATCAAATAGATTACTGCATGGTCCTGTACAAGGTATTCCTTTCATGCAACATATTTTATTTTAATTTTACATGCTTCGATAATTAAATGAATGATGATCATTTTTACCTTTTTTTTTCTTTTTTTGTCTTTTTTTGTACTTTCACTTTTTTTTTTGTTCCTTTTTTTTTTTTAATCCAATTCTATATAATAAGTGTATTATAATAAGTGGTATTAATTAGTATAGATGTATTTTATTTGATAAAAATAAAAGAATTTGTCTATATATTTATATTCATTTTAATTGAACAAAATAGTTTCAGGAAAAGTAAATACTAAAAATATTAGTACATCGTCAAGAGGTAATTCTGGGAATATAAATATTGGCAATCAGTTAAGACATTCAACCACGAAAAATCATTCAAATCACATGACAAGAAGTAGTAGCGTCGGTGTATTAAATCAGGTATCATACATTATTAAATTTATAATTAAATTAATAGACTAGGAAATGATCAATACGTCAAATTTTTATTAACGTAAATATCTGTTCGTTTTATTAACAGAGTGATTCAGAATCTGATGCTGGTGTATCAGTAGGAGGAAGAGGATGGAACAATCAATCTGGAAATAATAGAATGAGTGGCTTAATGAGGCCAACGATTAGTTCACAAAATAAAATCAATCATCAGATTAAATCGAATTCCTCATCAAGTAATAATCTTCCTTCTATTCTAAGGCGACGGGGTATGCAGGGAGCTTACTCTAGCGGTAATTACAAATTTTGTTTCTTCTTTTTTTTTTCTTTTTTTTTTTCTTTTTTTTTTCTTTTTATAAAAATACTTTCCATTTAAAATCCTAGAAACTCATAACATTCCTTTTTTTATATATATACATATATATATATACAACAATAGTAAATCTAAGTCAAGTTGGTAATCAAGAAGATTCAAGTTCAGAAGATACTTCATCTAATGGAAATGGTGTCAAGCCAGCTCTACCTCCAAGACCTAGAAGTATCAGTATCGATCATTCCTCAGCCAGGTAAATAATAATTATATTGTCAAAAAATTATTTTATAAAAATTCACATGTATCATATATGTTAATATTCTGTCATATACAAATACATATATATATAATAATAATAATAATAATAATAATAATAATAATAATAATAATAATAATTTTATAGTTTATGCCTTCCTGGTACTGCCGTTAGAAGATCTGGGTCATCTGGTCTAATAACAAATGGTCGAGGCAGTGGAAACATAATTGGTCAAAGTGGTGCAAGGTTATCAGTACCAAACAGAAATCAATTAGAACCAAGCCCTCAAGAATTACCTGTTAAAGATACAGACCGTGCCATTGATGTAGCCAGTGCCGAATGTAAGTATTACACGAGCTTATATTACAAATAATTATGTCAGTACTTGTATTCATAAATCACTATCATGATTAAATCATCTTTCTCAATCGTCTTAGCATGCAAGATTGCAGGGAATTATTGAAAGCATTGTTTGTAAATTTTTCATGTTACTAAAATTTGGTGTGGCTACAAATCCGGACACATTAATTGGTATTTCATATTAAATAGAAAAAAAAATCTTACAATAAATATTATATATTTCAATCTAATATAAACTTTACTCTTACAGTAGGCACGGATAAAGCATTAGGTAAACTAAAGACTTCTATTGAGAATGCTGTCCTGTGAAAATAATAAATCTATGAGTGTATTCAAAATTTGTAAGTGATCATGCTATAACAAAAAAAAAAAAAAATAATAAAAAAAAAAATTTTTTTATATCGTCAAAGTCACATCCAAACATAGTACAAATTAGAATCCAGTGTCCAGATTGCTGTATATATAATTGCTACATCTTCCGTTTAAATTTTCTAATGATATTTGCTAATCATGTTAGCGTCCATAGAGGCTTATTTAAAAATTACGAAGATCTATATTTGATTGAAAGAATGTTACCACCTATTATATTTATTTCTTCTTTCATAAAAATAGCTTCACCTTTGACCTATTTTCATATATTAGTTTAGTATTACATCATTATCAAATTTGTTCATCCATCATAAAATTCAATCGATTTCAGATCATTATTCAAAAACTTATTTCATATTTTATTATAAATATTTCAGCTTATAATATTGTATATGTAATACGAATAGCGTTTCCCCCCTCTTACGTTTCTTAATTTAAAATAAATTTCATCGTTCTTCCTTGTTATGCAACGAATAAATCATAAATAATCATATTAATGTTTATTACAAATTAGATCATTACATAGAAAACAATTGACGAAGATGTTGAATAATGGAGACCTCCTTTAAGAAAAAAAAAAAAAAAAGTCATTTTCCATATTTGTAGGTATCAATCATAATAGCATGGTCTCATACGGATTTTAGAAGCAAATATATACCCGCACGTTGCACGATGCTGCTATTTACTGTGTTTAAATATGAAAGAAGATAAATGTTACATTTGAAATCTTATCGTGTCTATAAATAAAATTATATTCATGATATTATTTGATAATATTTCAAAACAAATGTAACATTTATCTTAATAAAAAGAAGGAAAAAAAAAAGAGAGAAGAAAAAAAGGAAAAGAAAAAGTGAATGCGTATTTCAATAGTTTCATGGGGAAAAAAAAAATTTTTAATGCCATGACATCGTCTTTGCAGTGTCAACTCAACTATGCAATACAATTGCGGATGAGCTTACGCGAACAGCAGATAACGTTGTACAACTGTACAAACGTTTAACTATAGACAATGAGGATGATCCATCAAGAACGACCATCGATAGGGATACAATGTTACGTGGTCTAGAATCTTCTGTCAATGAAACAATGCGTACATTACGACTAGTTGTGGCAGGCGTTGAAAATCATAACGATGAAACTAGTAATAATGTTGCCCCGAACGAAGTTACCGCGAAGTTTCAAGAATTACTTGCAGGCCAAGATCAAGGGAAGGTAGTGAACATGATGCAACAATATTCAGAATTACTCTTAAATATGATGCAACAAAGGATGGGAGGGACACAATCGAGCCATACATAAAATAAAAGAAGAAAAGAAAATCCGTCCATCTGATGATAAATTGGATTATTATGCAAATGGATAATGTATTCATGTTCAAAAGCACGTACGTTTGTGATGAGTGAATAAGTATTTTCTCGGCGATAATAATAATAATAATAATAATATTAGATCACATTCCTAAGTGCAGGATATGGATATTTTGTTTTGTTTTTCTAAAGGAAAGGAAAAATATAAGAAAGAGAAAGTGAAAATGAAAATGAAAATGAAAATGAATAAATAAAAGAGAGGGACTTCGGTATTTCAGTTGCCAAGATCCTAAGTGCATATCGTAAGCACGCATATGTTCCTTTTCAATTTGTCATAGTAGTACATTGCATTCTTTGTGAGTACTTTTTGAATGAATTTAATATAAACTTAGTTCTTAAAAAGCAGATTGAACTGTCAGCAATGGAGCCTTGGGACTTGATAGGAATTATAACATGTATTACTAACTGCTGAACAGTATCATTAGAAAAAAAAAAAATAAGAAGAAGGAAAAGGAAAAAAAAAAGAAAAGGAAAAAGGAAGAAAAAAAGAACTTCATAGCACAAAATATATTATTTTTGACTAATTCTTAAGCACTATAATGGTTCGCACTTGGAGATGAGGAAATCTTCAACGTCGTTCAATGTAGTACTTGTTATTAATCAATACAATTTGATGATAAATATGCTGAGGAAGGAACGTGTGAAAATAACCGGATAAACTCCAAATAATGTCATATGGTATAACTTTAGGACATTTATTTATCCTATTTATAAAATCAAATGTGTCGAATTTGTGCGTATTTTATCTTGAGGCCATATGCCGGGAAATGCCAATTAACTAAAGACTATTAGTATAGTATCCACAACAAACATACATATATGTATATTTATCAAATATTGAATGGTATTATAACGTAATATTAGTATTCTTGTTATGTAACCAAAGGGGTTGTCTGTACCTATGGTAAAAAGGGAAATTCTTTTCCCCTCCTAAATGTTTAAAAAGCTTTTAGACAGTCCATTAATAAAAAAAAAAAAAAAAAAAAAAAAAATAATATACAGTATATAAACTTGCCAGAATAAGAAAGCGCCTAGTTACTAAATTACTATATTAAGAAGTATAACCAGGCTTTTCCAGATATAGAAAAATGTAGGGTGCAAATATATGATTATATATTTCACATAACGTTATTTATAATTATTGAAATTTTCTTTCTTTTAAATGTTTACGCATTGTTAATACTTTTTTTGTCGAAAATAGTAAAAAAGTTTTTAGTTGTTGTTAATATAAAATTGTACAAAGAACCGGGAGAAATATTTTTTACTTTGATTTGTAAAACTGATTGAAATTTACAATCGATATTTGCACGAACTACCAATTTGATGTTACCTTATAATAATGGCATATTTTGTCATAGGAATTGACCTATACTTGCATATTTTTCCACGTAAACATATTATTCCTAAGAGTACTTCTCACAGTTCCAAAACATCATAAATTTCAATTAGAATTTGGCAATGATATTGTCCAAAATTTTTTATCAATGACATCACAATTATAAAATCATAAGGACCTGCAAACTATAGTTAGAATATTATTGTACCTTGTTGGAATATCTTATACATGAATATAAAAAATATGCAAAGAATAGTAGAAGACTTCTACTAAAACAATAAAATATACATATTATATATTTTCAATCATAAAACTGGCAGAGAGATTAAAAATACATTATTATACTTCACACATATAATTTTCTAAAATGCATTAGTCCGTCTAGAATATTATTTTTTAATCCATACATTTGTTATTTTCGAAAAATTCATAAAAATTGAAGTCTTCTGCAAATATCTTTGGGAATTATTTTAATAAGAATATTTTATGAAAAAAAACAAAAAAAAATAAAAAAAATAAAAAAAAGAAGAAAAAAAGACAAAACAAGATACAGACAAAATCACAAAGAAAAACAAATATGTTTGCATTTCCTTGTGTAAAATTTCGTACAATTTCTGTATGTAGTTCGATAAATTAGACGTCGTCTATATATGAGTATGTATGTATGTGTGAGTAGTAGAAGTTAAATTTCGAAAGCTAAAAAAAAACTTTGCTGCGAAGCCTGCAATACTGAATAATAATTGATGCACGATTATAATATTTAATCAATCATATTCTCGAACGGACGGAATTGTACTGTGGAATAATACATCTGAAATGTATAATATTTAACGATTTTAACATTTGCAGAAAAATGTAATCTGTTTTCTATTTTTTTTTTTTTTTGTTTTGTTACGTTGTAAGTTCTTTCTTGTTTATTATAACATTCTCACATTGTATGTAATGTATAAAAAGTGCCATTTAGGTTAACAAATCTCATTCAGCAATACACATAAAAACACAGATTCCTATATAATGTGCTGCTTTTAATATTATATGAAAGAATACTATTTAAAAATATTTTATATATATAATCAATTTTCTTTGGTAACATCACTGCTAATCAATCCTTATTAGTTTTACATGAAATTATAATTATTTATTTCTGTGAGATTTAATAATTAATAATGTAAAGATTAAAAAATAATCAACAGATATAGAAAACAAAATGTTTACGAAAAAAGATTTATATTCCTGAAAATAATTAAAAACAAAAAAAAAAAGAAAAAAGAAAAAAGATAATAATATAAAAAAAAAAAAAAAAAAAAAAAAGAAAAGAAATAACCACATACGAGCAACAAACTCTAGTATATGTAAAATTTTTTAACTGGTATCAGCATTTTTGTAATATGTATTGCTAGAAAATGAACATGAGTGTAGAAAGAGAAACATATGCAATTTGAACAACAAAGTACTGAATCTCATTATGCATCTAAACGTATTTAATTAAACTCATGTAAGAACATATTCTCATTCCAAATTATCACTTTCATGCTACATTAATATCATCTACAATGACATTTCATAATTAAAAATTACAGTGGCTTTGTATATTACGTGCGTTGTATTAAGTTATACGATTATGGAATATATAATAGGTTATCCATTTTTTTTTTAAATGTACATATTTATTTGAGCTCCGTAAGTAGTAAATGACTTCATAAAAAAATATAGATGCCAAATGTAACAATTCTTCATAAATATCTTTTAGCATTTCATTTTGTATATTATATTAATAATTAATAATATAATAATGTGTATTATCTAAAATGTTAATGTTCTATTAATTTGTTCTACTTTATCATCGTATTTTTTTTTTCTTTTTTTTTCTATCGAATCCATTCATTGTTTCTTTAAAGAAGGATATGAACTATATTTATAACATTATAAATTATATATGTTATTAGATAAAAGCTTGATATGAAAAAAAAAAGAAAAAAATATATAGTGACAGACAAAAATTTAATGACGAAAATTAGAGAGATTTTATTCAAGTGCCAATTCTGATAAATATATAATTTTCCTATACAGCAGCAATATATTATCTAATAATAATTAATTCTATTAAATCTTATTAAAATATTAAATTATTATAATAGTAATAATTTTATTTAACGTGTAATAAATTTTGAGATAAATATCAGTTTTTTTAAAACTATTAACTTTGTAATTAATATGATAATAAAAACAATTAATCAGAATTATTGAGACTGAGAGTATGTAACGGTAGTAGTAGTAATGTAGCAAAATAAGGTTTGCTGATATAACGTATGTATATAGTTAGATAGTTAACAGCGATTACGAGTATTCATTCAAATCAGACGTTAGGACAATTTTATATAATAGTTAATGACAAATATTTCTTGGGAAATTTTCTATATGATCATCAGTTGACGACATTTACATAGATAATATTAGATGGTTGTGTAATTTCTGTCGTATTTCATTCGTAAAAAGATAAAATTGTTTTTGATGCCAATTAAACGAAAACAGTTATAGATAATATTGGCCAGAATATTACAAATTATATAAACTTTAATTTTATCAAAAGAATACGACAAAAATTATATTGCAATCTAATAAATAAGATTATTGTCCATAAAAATTAAGACTATCTTTTTTTTTTTTTTTAAGTTAGTAAAAATCACTATTTATGATTCAATTTAAAACAATATTTCATTTATCCTTGTTTTCATCATTGTATCTTTTGCATGCTGTAAATGGCAATGACAAAAGGAAACAAAAATTAATAACATAATTGGAATGAGGCAATGATGCTCCCTATAAAATTAGTATAATAATTAATATTTTGGCATTTCTATTAATAAAAATTTCATAAATTATATTATATATATTCGAATGCACATAAATTCAGCATAAAATTCTATCGTAGCTTTCAGTTTCACTTTCCCATTGAACGTAATTCTTCCAGCTATAAAAAAAAAATCGATAATAATAATAATAACAACAACAACAATAATAATAATAATAATAATAATAATAATAATAATAATAATAATAATAATAATAATTACATATTGCATTTAAAAATACATTGAAAAGTTTTGAAGAGTAATATATTTTAAGACTTTACCTCCTTTTCTTCATCTACTTCATCCTCCTCGTCCTCCTCATCAGAACCATGGACAGAGGCTGCAGGAGTAGTATGTCTTGAAGATGATGGTGAAGGTGGTTCACTAATCGGTCTTGGATAACTAAATCTGCCTACACCACCCTCTGCATACTCTGATGCAAGCTCAGGATAAACAGTTGTCAATGCCTTTATTCTAGCTTGACGATAGTACTATAATTATGAATTATATTACATTTAATATTTAATGGTATTCGTATGTAATAAAAAAAAAATATATAAAATAATCAATTAACTTACGATACCAAGATTCCTCCAATCAAGGAGATCGCTCAATCTCTCGGTACGATTTCTTTGAATTATACGTTGTCTTCGACTAAGTCGAGCAAAATCGAACATATATTGTGCAAGTTGTTGAACGCTATTTTCCAAACTAATAAATCTTCGATCTACGATATAAATACCATAACTCATTGGATCGGCTATATGCTCTTGCATAAAACATCCAAATCCAGATAAATTAGTAGTTATACTAGGAATGCCCATAACAGTACATTCAGCGGGAGTATATCCCCATGGTTCGTAATAAGATGGAAATACTCCTAAATGACAACCACGAACGAATTCCTCATAATCTAATCCAAACAATGGATTTGTTGATGATAAAAATTCTGGATGGAATACCATCTGTGAAAAAGAAAAAATGACAAATTATTAGTTTTGTTATCTTTCTTTTTTTTTTTTGTTTTAAGAATCAATTACCTTCACTCTATCATTAACTGTATTGAAAAGATTACATCTTCTAATGGAATTTAAGACTGGATCATTCCAATCGTCTACAACATTATGTGTGGTAACAGGTGGTAATCCATTTCTTTGTAGAGCATACAAACATCTGAGACAAAGAAATGATATATAACAATTATGTTAATAAAATCGATTCAATGAGACGAGTTGAGAAACGTAAACGAAACATTGGTTTGCTAAGACAACATAATAGATACATATAATTATTGGCTGTGAAGTGATAATTAATTATTGAATTTAAGAGTATATTTTAATAAGTTATTGTTAATACTTGTTTCAACTTCCTACCTAAAAACTATTATAAAGTCCTAAGGTAATAAATATATACTCCTAACCTAATCATGTTCCTGTCACGTATATATATATGTTACATCCTCTGACTCATCTCATTGAACAGACTACAATATGATATCAATATACATATTCATTTTAATATCGTATACCTTTTTATTTTAATAATATCATCTTTTAAAAGAAGATCTTGTGCATCTGGCATACGACCCGACAAACATAATTCATACATTCTTTTACCCATTTTGTGTTGTATATCAGTAATTGTATCCCTTAGTGCTTTGGTTACCTAGTAATAAGAACAATAATGGTCATTCGATTTTATAAATTCTATTATAATGTAATAAGTCTTACTTACGGCATGACCACGTAATGATTCTACATTAAAATTATTAGTACGCGCTGGAAAAATAAGAAATGCAACTACAGTAATATCAGGTCTTGACGTCTTTAAATAATGATTTAATCTTGCTAAAGCTTCTATGAAAATATCAGCTCCTTTATTTCCAAACTCATAACGGCCTGCGATAAAAAAGTATAAAGTTTTGTCCAAGTCAAAATCATAATGCCTGAAAAACAAAAAAAAAAAAAAAAAAAAAGAATATAAATCATAAAAGTATAAAATAAATAATGCAACGTTGTTAACGATTCAAACAAATATGTACCCATAAAAATGGCCTCGTACAAATTCGTGTATTTTCTCTTTGCTGACGGCATGTAAATTTTGAAATTCATGTAGTGCTGCGAACTTTTTAACATTTAATCCATTTGGTGTAATAATATCAGGTTTGCGTTTGAGTAAATGTTCAGCTTCGAATCCTGTAATATCCGATACTGTTGTAAATGTATGTGCTAAATGTGTAGCTGCTCGTTCCATACAATATCTATGATAAATTTGGCGCTTCCCGGCTTCTTCATCTACACTGAACTGTAAATGAAGTAGATATATAATTCAATTTATCTAACAATATAAAAATGTTATATAAATTACCTTATCTAAATTGTTGTAAAAATCAGTCTTTCCTGCGCATAAATATCTTCCAAGGAGTGTAGCATGTGTTGTAAAGACAGTTGCAACATCAACGTGTCTTGTTCTTAATGCGATTAAACCAACACCTGCCTGCCATTCATGACAATGTACAACTACTCGTGGTGGAATAACAGAATATTGTTCTGCTGCTTTTCTGAAACATTTTAGATGCGATATAAAAATCTAAATCTTAATATAAAAATTATTTATCTGATTAAAGGATAAATATATTAAATCATATGTTTTACCTGAATTCAGAGATAAATTGACAAACTAAATATCCAAGAATTACTGCATCATTTGCTTCAATATCTAAATGAGGAATACCAAGATTGCATGTATTCCACATTTCTTGTTTATATTCATCTAATTTCCATGCTGCACTTCCAATATCAAATAAAATTATTTGAGGATTTCCATCAACTAGCCATGTTCCAGTTACAACCTCAATAAAAGTTTATATATTAAAATAATTGAAGTATCCTATAGGACACAATCACTATACACAAATCTATAGTAATAAACAATTAAACCAAAAAACTCTAGTTAAACACATTGAACTATTATTAAAAGAACTCTTATATCTAACACATAACTATACGTCCTTGATTTATATTTGTAGCCTTTGAAATGTAGCCAATTCATAACTACGCACATGTGTCTTTAACTAATACTAATCAATTCAACAATGTATTTTATTCTTGTACAATGTTCAACTCATTGTTAACATATTTTAATAATTTCTTTTATATCTAGTAATTATTGTAGAATATTTAGAATTTGTTAAAACGTACAATTAACACTTACTTTAAATCCTTGATCACGTAGAATTTGTACTGCTTGATTCAATGGGTTATGATGAGGAAAATCAGCCTCTTCGACTTCAGTTCTTGCTGTAAGTTCTTTGTACGGTCCAATAAGACAATATTGATCACCCATTTCTTCAGTAGATACATAAGCTTTAGACCGTATTACTGTGTATATACCACCAACTAAAATATAGAAATATATATAACAATATAAAAGTGAAACTTATCAAACTTATTTATCAAATGGTATATACTATTATATACATTAGTGTTTATTATAATTAATTGTACCTTTATTGGCGACCTCCCATGCAACTTCAAAATTCCAACGATTTTCATGTTGAGCTGTATAGCCACGATCCATAAATTCTAATAAATCATTGCTACTGTCTACACGGTAAAATCTTCTGGAAGCACGTTCTTTGGACATTTTGCTAGTTTATTTTTGATCTACAATTTAAAATAATGATCCATTTAATATATTTAACATTTCTTTTCTATATTAAATCTTTATTCATTCATTTTCATTCATTCATTTCTTCAACTTGTATTATTTTATAATTCACACGTTTATAAAAGCTATAATTAACAATTTGTTATTTATTTATTTTTATTATCATTTTATTTCTCACCAATTTACACAACACAAATAAACTATTGAAATTATTATTAAACTCTGATAGATAATAGAAAACAATAAAATACCGTATTAAACAAATAAAATTAATGAAATAAGATATCGAAATAGAGTTGAATATCATTCGAACATTATGCACACGTGACAAAATGATATATTATTTAAAACCAAAAGAAAAACAAGAAACCTGTATCGACTTTATTTCTCGAATGTTTCATTCATCATAGAATCCAATATTCAATTATGAATGAGATTCATATTAAAGGAAAAAGAAAAAAGTGAAAGTTTATAAAAAAAAAAAATACGCATTCGTTTTGGTATCGACACTTAAGTTCAAAGGTCAATGACAATAGAAAAATTACACCGGTATAGAAACACTTGAGAGAAAAATCTTTAAGGTATTGAAATAAAACCATTAAAATATACGTTTAAAATTCGTTAGATTTCTTACCGCTCAATCGTCTCTCCTCCTTCGTCACGAGTGTTGAAAAAAAATTTGTTTTCTATCACTCGCAGCTCAGTCAGATAGACGACGAGCCGCAGATTTCCACGCTTGAATTCGTTTGAAGGTCACCACGGACTACGGAAAGGTCACAAGGGCTTGGCTTGAAGATCGTCGGTACTTTAGGCAGATGAATAACGGCGAACGTACGATAACATGATCTCACTTGGGTCTCTTCCGTGACGAATAGATGGCACAAAATCACTCCCGGATTAATTTTCGAACGACTGAATCGTTTGTAATCATATTTCGAACGTTACGAAATTCTTTATAGGTATAGTAGAAAGTATCTACGTGCTATCTTAGGATTATGATGAGAGTGAGATGTGACGCTAAACTGCGCCCTTGAAAATTCAAACGACTAAATTTAGCGCCAAATGTTAATTCCATTTCATTTCTTTTTTTTTGTTATCTTTTTTTTTCCTCTTTTTTTCTTCTTCCTTTTTCTTTTTTTTTTTTCCTATTTTCTTTTTATCCCTTTACAACGCACATGGGCGTGGTACATATATAAATTATAATTCATTAATTAAAACGACGAACGTTGTTTACGAATGAATCTATGCGATGTCGGAATTGTTTGTTTGATTTCTTAAGTATTACGTACGTTTACTATTTTTTTTTCTTTTTTTTTCATTCTTTTTAGTTTTTCTTAGTTACGCCTTTTTTTAATTTCTTTTTTCTCTGTGAACGATAGATTACGTCATAGATGTCGTTGAAATAATATTATGTAAATTCTTCATACGTCGATTGGCGATAAGATGATTTTTTTTTCTTTTTTTTTCTTTTTTCTTTTTTTTCTTTTTTTTTTTTATTTAAAACGCATAAGATAAAAGTAAACTGATTGGATTTCGGAAGTATAATAAATAATTGGTAATTGCGTAGTTTATACATATTTTTAATCTATGATAAGATTTCGAGATGAATTTTATTATTTATACGTGTTAAATGTTATCAGTATAAAATGCAATATATATATATATATATATATATATATATATATATATATATGTATATTTCTAATATTGCTATATTATAATTTCATTCGACTTCCAAAAAAATAATTAACAGGAGAATTAAATGTTCTATATATATTACAATTATGTGTGATTTCATGATATCTTTTACATGCTCCTTCATAATTTTTCATTGATGATAATTTTACAATATCTTCAATATCTTCAAGTACAAATTCGTACTCATTTAATTTTTGTGTAAGTGATGCATTTGTTAGATGTTTAAATGGACAACCATAAGATTCTGTTGATTTTATATTAAGATTGATAATACTTGAACATTTCAAACAGGTATAAGTTTTCCGTATATTTCCTTCGCCATATATGTGTCTTAATCGATATCCATACTCTCTCTCAAATGTTGCTTCATTTATTTTTTTTGTAAATTCTTGTTTCCAAAGTTCCATGGCATCGTCTGAAGTAACTCCAATATCTTTTAAAAATAAACTATACTGTTTACGTTCTCCATATTTAAGATGATGATCTTTCCTTAGCATTTCATGAATTATTCTCATACATAATGGATAAGACTTTTTTGACATATCGTCTAATTCTGATAGCGATGGGACATAGTTTTTTTTTATTATATCCTTTTCCTTATTAATATACTCAGTTAACATGTTAAAAATTTTATTGATTCTAGGATCATTTACTGCATCGTTTGCAACTAATGGCATGGATTCTAAACCTTCAGCTAAATTTTCCTTGAAGTAACCAAAACATAATCCAGCTAATTCTTTTTCAGGTACAAAAGCCATACCATATTTAAGAAAAACTTTATGCGTTTCAACTAAATCTATAACAAATGTAAATGGGACCTTGTAAAAAGGCTCGTTATGTAAATTATTCAATTTAATATATTCTTGCAGCTCTTCTTTATCTTCTTCAGAAATATTATGTGTTTTTAATTTATTAACATTAAAAAATTCTTTGATCTCTTCATTAGTTGATGTATATAACCTCCAATAAAAAAGTCTTAATTCTTGAATGTGAAACCATTTTCTTTCATATATTGAAAAAACTCCTCTTAACATAAAATGAGAAATATGATCTTGTTTTCTCAAGTACAATATTTCATTCATCACTTTAACATCTGATCCTAGTTCTTTGCTAGGACCATTTATAATTTTTACAAATATATCATAACCTTTTTTTTTCAATTCATTTATTAATATTTCCTTGCACTGTTGTGCCGTTCTTCTTATACCAGTTCCTAAATATATCCTTTCTACAAACAGTAGAACTTCTAAACGTTGCATACATATTGATTCTAATTCTTTCAATGAAAAATTTCCTACTGGGTAATATTTGTACAGTTGCAAATCATGTAAATATGATTCTGTAGGATTTACAGATGTATCTGAGTTATGACAAGCAAACATTTGAAGATGATACAATATTTAAAAAATATAAATAAAAAATGAAAAATTCTACGAAAATAATTTTCTTGATTCACTTTTTCACTTTTTTCAATATTATACTTTAATTTGCTAGTTTTGTATTAATTTTATATTTTCTGTATTGTTAACAAAAAAGCCGATTTAGAAAATATAATAAATTAAATATTCATTGTAGCATGATTATATTTCTATTTATAAGAAATTTTAATTTTCTCTACTAACGAAGAACTTATTTTTAGGTTATGATATTTAAATTTGTTTGTTTCTATTATAATTTTTGTTATGAGTTTTTCAATATGCACTAACAAATATTTTATGTTATATTAGAGCATATATTTAAATATAAATTAAATAAATAGGTTAATTTTTTCAAAAATAATTAAAGAATAATAAATGAAAAAAAAAATATATATATATATTATATATTATATAAATGATATAATGTAATATAATAATTGAGGTAATAGATCGAAATAGTATTTAAAATTTTTCTATTTCTTTTCAAATTTATCCATCTTTTATATTTATATTAAAATTTAACAAGAATAACAAGTATTTAAATTTTATTTTAGAAAATGGCGCTGTAATCGTGGACGATTATTCACGTCAAGTTACTAATCTACGTATTACGAATATATTTTATGGAGCAATGTGGTTTAGTGAAAGATTCGAAGTTTAAACTGTTGTACTCACGTGTGTAAACGATTACCATGGCGGTAAGAACTGAATTAAATTCTATATATTAATCTATTTTATATTTAATAAATCTTTAAAATTCTTATTTGTAAAATTCTTAAGTGTCATTACGATTATATATGATCATACAATACTCTCCGAATTATAGTTACCGGTTAACCCTTACACAAAATTTATTTATTTTTCTTAAATAAAAATTATTTATTGTTAGTTTTCCATAAGACAAGTAATTATTTATTTTATAAAATATAATTTTTTGTTTTTTTTTTGTCAATATATGGAAAACATTCATTATATTCATTTAAAGCGGTTGACATGGTAACTGTATGTTAGATCCATACTTGTATGATATTTGTAACTTTTATATTATTACATATTCTTTTATTATTTTTTATAGACAGTAGCAGCAACAAAAGTCCAAGAAGTTCGTGAGATCACAAGGATTGAGCGTATTGGTGCTCATTCTCATATTAGAGGTTTAGGATTAGATGATAGTTTGGAACCTCGCCATGTAAGTAAATTATATCATAATTATTTCTTTTATTTAACAATTATATTATTTATTAAAATTCGATGTAGGTATCCCAAGGTATGGTTGGCCAACTCATGGCCCGTCGAGCTGCTGGTGTTGTCTTGGAGATGATAAAAGATGGAAAAATAGCAGGACGTGCTGTTTTATTGGCAGGTCAACCTGGCACTGGTAAGACTGCCATTGCCATGGGATTAGCTCAAGCTTTAGGAATCGATACTCCATTTACATCGATGGCAGGATCTGAAATTTATTCTTTGGAGATGAGCAAAACAGAAGCATTGACTCAAGCTATAAGAAAATCAATAGGAGTTAGAATTAAAGAAGAAACTGAAATAATAGAAGGCGAAGTAGTAGAAATTCAAGTCGATAGACCTGCTACAGGAGTTGGTGCAAAAGTTGGAAAATTAACGTTAAAAACAACAGAGATGGAAACAATTTATGATTTAGGGAATAAAATGATTGATAGTTTAATGAAAGAAAAGGTCTCTATTCTTACAATATATTTATTAAAATCTTGTTTTATTTTCGTTTTCATTAACATCAGCCTTTTGTAGGTGCAAGCTGGTGACGTTATCACGATTGATAAAGCAACTGGAAAAATTAATAAATTAGGTCGTTCATTTACAAGAGCTCGGGATTATGATGCAACAGGATCACAAACGAGATTTGTACAGTGTCCAGAGGGCGAATTACAAAAACGAAAAGAAGTAGTTCATACTGTCACTTTGCATGAGGTTGATGTTATAAATAGTAGAACTCATGGTTTCTTAGCATTATTTTCCGGTGATACCGGTGAAATTAAATCAGAAGTAAGAGATCAAATAAATGCTAAAGTAGCCGAATGGCGTGAAGAAGGAAAAGCAGAAATAGTACCAGGAGTATTATTTATTGATGAAGTCCATATGTTAGATATTGAATGTTTTTCATTTTTAAATCGTGCATTAGAAAACGAAATGGCACCGGTTGTTATTATGGCAACGAACAGAGGTAATTTATATGTAAATCTAAAGTAAACTATGTAAATTATTTTTTTACCAATGTCAATACGTTTATTTATCTCAGGAATTACAAGAATCAGGGGAACTAATTATAAAAGTCCACATGGTATTCCTATCGATTTACTCGATCGTATGATCATTGTACCTACAACTCCGTATCAAGAAAAAGAATTGAAAGAAATTTTAAAAATAAGATGCGAGGAAGAAGATTGTGAAATGGCAGATGATGCATTGACTGTTCTTACGAGAATTGCTTTGGAAACGTCTTTGAGATATGCTATTCAATTAATCACAACCGCATCTCTTGTCAGTCGACGTAGAAAAAGTACAGAAGTAAGCAAAATGAAATTTGATAATTATTGTACATGTAAACGCAGCAATATTTTCTTTGTTTTTTTTTTTGTCCATTTTTAGGTGAGTATAGACGACGTGAAACGTGTTTATTCTTTATTTCTCGATGAAAATAGATCGACACAATTTCTTAAGGAATATCAGGATGATTTTATGTTCAATGAATTACGTGAGTACTCATTAAATATTAAAGATTAATAATATTAAATGTTTATTTATTGAAAAACAAAAACAATCATATTTTTTATAAATGTGAATATACGAAAATAGAAATAATCGATATTTCTCTCTCTCTTTTTTTGTTTTTTATTTTTTTTGTTTTCTTTTTTCAGCTGAAGAACCTATGGAAATTTCGTAACAGTATGTATTTTAATTAAATTTACTTATCGTTTATATATAAATTAAGAATTTTTAATTTTTAAATACAGTATATTGTTCGTATCACATAAATATTTATGGATTATGATAAATATGATTTTCACGATACAAAGTATTTTATATTAAGCTATCTCAAATCCTGTTTCTTTTGATTTTCTTGCGATATTATTTTGAATATAATTAACAAATATTATATATAACAACTTTTCATATATAGTTTCTAAATTAGATAGAAACACGCACTACTAGTATGTACCTTTTACATCCTTATACAAACTTGCATATATCTATGTTTGCAGAATTTAATTGATTGGACATATGAAATATTTAAAATCATATTTACAAGGATGTAAAAGGGACAACATGCTTTTGTACATTCTCCGTTCGATAAATAAATCTAAAAATCATTAACAAAGATTCTATTTTGATTTTGATTAATATAAATATAAAACAAATATAATTTTTTTTACTTCTGTTACATATAATCCATTAGTATGTACATATGTGTGTATATATAATATATACTAAAACATTATTCAAAGTAAATAAAATTAATTATTAAGAAGAAATGTGTTGGAGATAAATTAATTTTTGGTGTAAAGCATTTAAACTTATGTTAAAAACGATATCAACGTTTGCGCAGAATTATAATAAGCTCTTTAAATTACATTAAATTTATTTATCATTACGAATTATTTATATATTTATCGTCGAAACGATCCAAATTAAATTTTCTTTTCTTGACTTTTCTTAACTGAAAAATAAAAGAAAACACAAAATTTGTTATAGGAAAGAAAATGAGATTATGAGATATATAGGGAAGAGAATGATTATTATTTATTTATTTATTTATTTCTTTATTTATTATTTATTTATTCATTATTTACTTATTAGTTATTCCAATACTTACTTGTAATTAATTTCACAGTGCCATCTGGTTTGAACGAGGATTGAGCTTTCTTATCTTTTGATATAAAACCTAATCCATATTCAACTTTATAAACTGGCAATGGGATTACGGTAGAAGACACGGGTATCATTACTGAAAATAAATAATTATTATATTAATAAACAAACGAGAAACGTAAATCTATCGATCGTTTTAAGAAAAAAATGGGGGGAAAAAAAAAAAGAAGAAAAAACAAGAAATACTTTAAATCGTCGAGTTAGATACGAGGTTAATGTGTGTCGCGTGTCTCTGTGTATTTGTAAATAAAGCATAATAAAAGAGTAACTTAAATAAAGACGTCAGTTCTTCGCTGATCTCCGTAGATCGTGGACGTTATTTTTATAGACTTCGAGTAAGTATAAAATTCTTTCGCATATACATACAATTTGTCCACATAATAATAATAATAATCATAATAATAACAATAATAATAATAATAAGTTAACAAATAGATAAATGTAAAAAATGTAAAGTACAATTTAAAACAAAAAATTAAATAATTAGAGGATGTAAATAATTGGCAGGTATAAAATACATAGGACGTAGACAGAGCACTACAATCAAAATATTACACGAAGTAATAATCGATAAATACAATCTGGAACGAAATAATACACTATGTTATAAATATAAATTAACAACAATCATAGAAACATAAGCTACGAATACTATACTTGAATATAATATGCACAGAACAAAACAATTAAAATACAATCGACCGAATTTTTACATTTACGTACAAATATTTATAATAAAATATAACATAGTCTCATTGATTATTTCAATACCTAATAACAATAAAATACAACGCAAATATCACGATAAAACAGAAAAATATGTGCCGGTGGTTTAGGAAATACAAAAAAAAAAAAAAAGTTGTTGAAACCACAGAAAATACTTACGCATAATCCATTAATAATATCTTTATTCAGGAATCTATCTCATAACCAACAGTTAAAAAAAAAAAGGATACATTAAAACATTGAATCCTACAATCCACATTGACAAAAGAAAGTTTATAGGGCAGCTATACTAAAAATTTGTGCATCATCATAGTGCAAACATTTTTAAATATAGAAGAAGAAAATTAGACTTGGCGGAGACTCGTTTAATATCCCAATAAATAAGAGAAAAAAAATTAATGATATAATAATAATAATAATAACATATATTTTAATCAAACATTATTTCAAATTATAATTCATAATAACAATTAAGAAAATTATAACACATATAACAATCGTATAATAAATAATATTTTATATAACATTTTTAATATTTTGAAACTAGAACACAGAGAAAGATTGAATATTACGTCGCTACGATATTATCAAACATTATTTCCGATTATAATATTTTATATAATATTTTTAATAATTTGAAACTAGAACACAGAAAAAAGTTGACCATACTACGTTGGTGTGACGTTATTCCAAATATTTCAACTATTTTACTACCGACGAAGCAATTTCCTTTTTAGTAGAAAAATTTGAAGAAATGGGTATTAAGTTTAAAGTACTAAGAAACTCTTATTGTCCAATGTCTTTCCATTCCGACTTTTAATAAAACATATCAAATAATTGCAAGTCTATCTAATAAAAAGTCGATCTTTTTCATACTCTCTCTATCTCTCTCTCTCTCTCTCTCTCTCTCTCTCTCTATTTTTCTCTCTATCTCTCTATCTGTCTCTCTCTCTCTCTCTTTCTCTTTCTCTCTTTTTCTTTTTCTCTCTCTTTCTTTTTCTTTTTCACTTTGTCAGCTTTTGTAGATAGGACGAAAAAGATAAAAGTGTTTCTAACGAAGCGTTGAAAACTTTAACAATTTAAGCTTTAAGGGATTAAACTCGTTAGTTCACGTAACACTTGTACTTTGGGATGGTGCACACTTAGTTGCAATAGGTGACGCATTGTGTTCCTTCTCTCATATACACACACATACACATTTTCCACGTATCTAATCAGGTCTCTCCTTCCCTCTTTCATGTCCTCATTCCACAGTAATAGCCAAGGACGAGCTATCGACTTCCTTTTCTGTCGTCTTAAAGCTCCTACGTAGGTGGATGCTTCTCGATTGAATACTTTCGTCTCCAGTAACAAGAGATATTGTTACAATCATCACTTCACGGATCACTTTTCTTCCTTATATATCCGAAGAAAGAGAGAGAGAAAAGAAGGAAAAAAAGAGAGAGAAAGAGAGAGAGAGAGAGAAAAGAAAAATGAAAGAATAGTAAACTGATAAGGACAATTGTTGCATATGTAATCCATTACGATTGAATTAATGTGTGTATGTGTGTGTATGTTTGTAAGAAACTACTGTATAAATCAAATTAACATAAAAGAGAAAGGAAAAGAGATCGAACATATTAGATTATTAATTTTTCCCGTAAATTTGCCAATACGTTTGGACCGGTCAAACGACATATTATTTTTAATAGATATATAATGTTGAATCGTTAAATATCAAATACCTTTAACGTGAACGTTTAACGCAATGTTACGTATCTTTAATTAAGATTTCTCGAAATTAATATCATAGATATTATCACACAAATATGCACATGCACATACCACATAATATTGGTACCGCATAACAGTATAAAGAAAAATTAATATTATTTCACTTTCTATGTAGATATCTATTTATCATACATTTACACGATAGGTTCATTCGATGTTTGACTCTTCAGTCGGATTATCCCTGACGTGTTAAAATTATATATATATACACACACACACATACATTGGCATGTGATATGAAAGAAGTCGCATCATCAACAAGAAAAGAAAAGAGAGAGAGAGAAGAAGGGTGTTAAAACATATGTACTAAATACTATATATATATATATATATATATATATATACGTTATATATATATATATACGTTGGAAATACATAACAAACGGACATTATAAAACAGTCTCGTCTACGTTTGAGTTAAACCACGAGTCTCAATTAGACTCCGGGATTTTCGAGAGTTTGCTGTAGTGTCAGCCGGTGGTCTCTCATTCGTTGCACCGTACAGACGCATTTCGAGATTAGCCGTGATATATATCTCCATGAATGCGAACACGTGTATTAACGTGTAGCAAGTGGAAAGGGACCTAGGTTTCAATGATATTGGTATTAGTGTTGGATATTGGTATTAGTATTGGTATTGATGTTGGTGTTAGTGTGAATGTTGGTGTTGGTATCAGTGCCAGTACTGATACCGGTGGTTCATACTAACGATCGTAAACGTATAGAGAAACACGCGTTAATCGTGACTGGGTGCCGCAGAAATCAAGAATACAATCTAACCCGGGATCACGGCCTCTCTATAATCCTCACCCACGCGTTTCCAACTGACGTCATCGTTCCGTTATTCTCTCACCTGTCAATGATCGCCTTATATCGAGAATGTTCCGTTTCGAAATGATCAATTAAAACAGAAAAGAAAAGCAAACAAAAAAAGAAAGAAAAGATAAAGATAACAAGCGACGCTTGAAGATTTCACACGCTTTATTAACCGAACGTACATACTTTACATCAATCAATGAATCTAATCGATTGGTTTTTCTTTCTTTCTTTCTTTCTTTTTTCTATTCATTTTTTCTTCTTCTTCTTCTTCTTCTTTTTTATTAATAATTAATAAAGTTCATACTCGGGACCAGGTGCAACGATAGTCTTATCTATTTACTTCGATATATAAATTCGACACCAGTCTCAACTCGTTGTCCATCGTTATCGATGATTAATAACACCGATAGGGATATATATAATATATATAGGGATATATATAAATATAGGGATATATATAATATATATATATATATAATGTACATATATAATATGTATATATAATGTGGTGGAATATCCGACATGACACTGACATGACGTCCCGTGACATATTGTTAAACGAGTGAGAGAGGGTGGGAGAGAAAAGGAGAAGAAGAGAGAGAAAAAGGGAGAAAAAAGGTAGAGAAAGAGAAAGAAAAAGATAGGTAAATAGATAGATAGATAGATAGATAAATAGAGAGAGAGAGAGAGAGAGAGTGAGAGAGAGAGAGAGAGAGAGAAATATATAGAAAACACGATGTTGGTTCTTACGTTAATTAATTTCGACGCCGATTAACGTGAAAGTTTTTCTGCAGTAAACTTTTTCTTCGAGCGACAGAGAATGAGAGAGAGAGAGAGAGAGAGAGAGAGAGAGAGAGAGAGAGAGAGAGAGAGAGAGAGAGAGAGAGAGAGAGAGAGAGAGAGTGAGAGAGTGAGAGAGAGAGAGAGAGAGAGAGAAAGATGTTAAGACCTATTTCGATTTGAAAGAGAAATACGAACAGTTTTAATTTTTTTGTTCTTTTCTTTTTGTTTCTTTCAATTTTATTTTATTTTCTTTTTCTTTTTTTTTCTTTATATTCTGTTTTTAATGTTTTATGTGGCCTTCAACAAAATTTAGGACACGCATGTCTCGTTCTCCTATTTAAGCGACTACCGGCGCGTACTAACTGACCATCTTTTTTTCGTCGAGGAAAAAAGAGAGATTTTATTCGGTCTAGTAAAAAGGAGAGAAAGAGAAAAATGAAAGAAAGAAAGAAAAAAGAGAAAGAAAAGGAAAGAAAGAAAAAAGAGAAAGAAAAGGAAAGAAAGAAATGAGAAACACGAATGAGATATTTTTCTTCAACGAGCTGCTTCGTTATCTTTTTCCTAGTGACGAGTAACTACGATGTCCGAGATGTTACATATTATAAGAAGATATATGTACGTATGTTTTTTAGATGAAGAGTAATAATAGAAAATGTTGAATTGTTGAAAATTTACATTTAAAATAAAACATAGAATCAATTTAAATTATTCGTGTAATATTTATCACCTCGAGTTTATAATTTTTATTTAAACTCGACGATTTGTAAGAAGATAGAAAAGGGAAAAGAAAGAAAAAGGAAAAAAGAGAGAAAAAGAGAAAGATTAAAAGAGAAAGATTCAAAGAGAAAGAAAATGAGAAAGATTAAAGATGAAAATGAAAATCTTGACGAGGACAAATCCGTCTAATTTCTTTCTTTCTTTTATTCTTTTTTTTCTTAACGTTCGCTAACGATCATCGATCGTTTTTAGATATTTATTTGTTTGTTTACCTGGTTCAAAAACGTTGTCCTGATTTCTCTTGTAAATCGTAGGCTTCGCTTGCGTGATCACGACCACCAGCACGCAAAACGTTAAGATCGTCCGTATGATCGACATTTTTCTTTCGTCTTCTTGAAGTCAAGTCTTCTCGATTATTTTATTTTATTGTATTTTCTTTTTCTTTTTCTTTCGTTTTTTTTTTTGGATCTTACTAATTCAAAATCACACTTCAAAATCGAGAAGAGGATAACACTCTCTCTTTCTCTCTCTCTCCCTTTTTCTCTCTTTCCTCTCTCCCTCTCCCTCTCTCTCCTTCTTTCTTTCAGCCTCTCTTTTCGTCTCTCTCTTTCGAGATCGTCGAGTTTGCTACGCGATGTTTGGATCGGCACTAACATAAGCGCGGGCACACTCGTAAAGAAGTGAAAACACTTGGCCGCGAGTGGGGAAAGTCGAGAACGCAAACTCGCGAAATCCGTTGGTAGAGAATAAAATATCTTCGGGGTCGGGTTAAGAGGGGAGATGAAGGGAAAGAGGGAGGAGGAGGAGGAGAAGAAGGAAGAGATCGGTTTTACTCTCTTACAGAGATTGGTATCTTCATCTTTTTATTTCACACCATTTCTAGAATTCGTCGTTAACTGATAGGTTTACTATTTAACGAGCAATAAAAACGAGCGAACAGGGTGGTGGTGGTGGTGGAGGTATTGGAGAGGGGTTGGGTGGGATGTGGATTGGACGCAGGTATATACTATAGGTATTTATTTATGTCTCGACGAGAGACGCTGCATCATTTTTTTTTGCGATCATTGTTTCTTTTCTCAGATACACTCTTCGGAGTAATGTGTGTGTGTGTGTGTGTGTGTGAGAGAGAGAGAGAGAGAGAGAGAGAGAGAGAGAGAGAGAGAAAGAGAGAAAAAAAGAGCAAGAAGATTTTTCTGTTTTTCCTTTTTTTTTTCTTCTTTTTATTTATTTTTTTTTTTTTTACGAGAAGACGTATGTAGATATTATTGATCGATTATCGTTCGAGACTTCACCAGAGGCTACTAGGAATTAATTACCATCTCATTAAAGAGTTGTTTATTTATTAGGCACGAGACGAGCTTTCGATGAGACGCTATTTATAATCCATGCTTTTATTTTTATTCTCTACGTAAATACATATACACACAGACACACACGCATTCATACATACGTATGTATATACGTACATATATAGACATATATAAATACATACACACACACATACACAGGTATTATATACAGTTAAGGTATATCCATAATTATTATTTGTAGAAATTTTTTTCAATACAATATATCGATCAACGTAATTTACTTAATAAATGAGAAAGTAGAAAGTAGAAATCATTGTCTGTATTGTTTCACTATAAAAGAAAAAGTTTATAATATGACGTACATACATGAGTCGAGGTGAGCATGAGATGAGATAGAGGTGATACGATCAAGGTGTTCGAGAAGACAATCTGGGAGCGTCAAGGATTTATATTAATCATTCTCGGTAAACGCGCCGTTAAAGCAGCCATTTACATATATATATAGTTTACGCATATAAGGGTGCGACGTAATAGTCTGATTAAAACCCAATAAATTTCATCCCCTCATACACTCTTTGATAATCAACGATCAACGATTATATTTCGATCATCGGATAAAATCTACCAGTACGATCGGCATATGTATTTAACGATCGTGCTTATTTACTCATTCGCGTTAGTCATGCGACGAACTCGCGAGAGCTACGATTGGAAATAAATTAATCAATCAATCGTATAAATAACTCGCGCTTCGTCACTTTTTTTTTTTGCTTTTCTTCCTTCTTCTTTTTCTTTATTTCTTTTTTTTTTTTTTTATTTTCCATCTTTTATATTTTTTTTTCAACGAGAGAGAAAGAGAGATAGGATAGATGGTAATGCATACCTACAACGATAATTATTTTCAGTCATTTATAGATTGATCCGATTTAAAATCAAGTGGATGTAATTGCAGGAACGTGTCCTCGTACATTATAAATCGATCGACATCATCGATGAGGAGAATTATGTCATGAGAGAAAATGAGAAAATGAAAGGAAAGAGAGAAAGAAATAGAGACAGATAGGGATATATATATATATATATATATATATATATATATATATATATATATGTATATACATATAGAAAGAGAGAAAAAGAGAGAGAGAAAGAGAGAGATCTAGACAGATAGACAGACAGAGAAATAGAGAAAGAAAGCTAGGGAAGCTAGAAAATTGACAAATATGCAGGTTCGACGATAGCGACGCTAATTACAAACGGTCGACGCCGGGCGTGACAGTGGCATGGTGGTGGTTCAACAATGGAAACTGGGTTAAAAAGTGAAAGGATCGAGATTGGAGAAGAAGAAAAAGAAGATAAAGGGAGATAGAGATAGAGATAGAGATAGAGATAGAGATAGACATAGAAAGAGAAGATGTGGTGAGGAGGTGGGGGGAGCGGCGGGGCAGTAGAAGGAGGGTAGCGTGGAGTTCGAATCGAGCATACGTTCGCACGAACGTCCTTAAACGAGTCGGTCGACGTCGCATTTTCACGATATTCCAAGACGAGCCTTCTCGTTGACGTCGTTTTCATTCTCTCCTATCCCTCCCCCTTATCTCTTCTCTCTCTCTCTCTCTCTCTCTCTCTCTCCACGCTACTGGCATTATTACTCGAAAAGGAATTCGAGAGCGACTTCGAGAGGATGCCTGCTGCCTCCGTACCTCTCTTCCTCACTGAAAGTTGGCGGACGACGCGACAAGCTCGCTTGACGTTTCTCCTCCGTCGCATGGAGAATTTGTTCGCGCTGTGCAAAATTCCAGCGAGTGGTGGTGGTGGATGTGGTGGCGAGGGGGAGGGAGGGCTTGAGGAGAGGAAAAGAAAAAAGGAAAAAGAAAAAGGAAAAAAAAATGAGATCTCGCGCGTTCTCCCGTTAAAGCGAACCGTAAAAAAAATGGAGGATTCGAGGGACGAAGGCGGGGTTTTTTATTCCATCCTTATTCCATTCGAACTTCCATTCTTCCGTATTTCTCTTTTTTCCTTTCTCTCTCTTTTTTTAACTATCTCTCTCTCTCTCTCTTTCTCTCTGACTTTCTCTTTTTTACATTAATTACCTAAAGCCGGCGTCCTCCTCCCTACCTCCTTTTTCTCTCACTCTCTCTTTCCCTCTCTCTCATCCCCCATTCTCTGTCTCTCCTTTCTCAACATTCCCATTTCCTCATTTTCCAACGCAACGACGCATATCGAACGGCGAGTAAAAGCGACGCAAGCCAGACGCTTATTTCACCGTTTTTCCAGATCTTTTCTACGATCGTCCAAGCGATTCTAACCGTCTCTACTATTACACTTTATTTCCACGATTTTTATTAACAAACCGTCTCTTCGTCTTCCTTCTTTCTGTTACCGTCATTAACCATAAATCCTTGAACTCTTACCGACTCGACTCCCTGCAATGTGAACGATCGTTCTTTCTTCTATATATATATGTGTGTGTATGTGTATATATATATATATGTATATATATATATATATATATATATATATCTATCTAGCTATCTCTCTCTCGCTCTCTCTCTTTTTCTCTCTCTCTCGCGCGCGTGTCTATCGTTCGCGACAACGATCAATAGCTGGATTTCACGAGCAGTGTATGTGGTGGTATATGAGTCGACGGACGTTCGACTACGTAATGAAATGGATCAAGTTATGTATTCTGATATTATAATTATGGCATTTAATAAATTCAATTGAAAAAAAAATTTTTGTCGAAATAGATCGCTTGAAAAAATTGCAGTTAATTGTGTTATTAATGAAAATTAGATTAACCGTCGTAATCTTTGCAATGTATGTCGTGAATTTTTTCCTTCCAAATTTTATTGTTGTTGTAGTACTCAAAGTATTTGATGTACGAGCCAATAGACGTTCGAAATTAAATATATTATGTAATAAAATGGATTATCAAGTTGTGTATATATTTTGATATTATAATATTTACATGTAATAAATCTAAAGATTTGAAAGGAAATAAAACGCTTAAAGAAATCGTAGTTAATTGTGTTATTAATGAAAATCAGATTAATCATCAGACTAATCGTTGCTGTCCTTTGCAATATATCGTTATTTTGTTCGTATAATAATATTTTATATATTTCGTATCGCTTAATACATTTAGCTAACAACCAATGAATTATCAAGTCTAATTGAATGAATTATAGGAGGAAGAGGGTGGTGGATATGTTATGATCATCCTTAACTACCAGCGAAATAAACTTATTATTAAATCAAGATACACGATAACATATTAGATGCATTTATATATATATATATATATATATATATATATATATATATATTTATAAATCTATAATAATGAATATTTTGCTTTTTATTCATAATAAAATTAATCCTTTGAGATGAAATTAATGAAAATTGCATGACAGATAATACGTATGTACACGTTAAAAACCTTTTTAAAAAAAGATCTAGATCCATCGTCGATAGAATTATAATAATTAAAATGGTACTAATTGAACGACTTCATTTTATTTCTGGTAAAGGTATAAAACCTAGTAAAGTATCGTTGATTAAATCGTCGACAATCGGGAAATCGTTTTTAACCATTTTATCATCTCCAAGCTGTTCTCGAGAAGAGAGCAACGTTACCCCATGAATATTTAACGTTCTTACAGGGTGTAAATTAAACGGAATTACGATTTAAATCGTCATCGTTACCCCCTGACTTTGTAAGGTATTATAAACGTGTACGAGACGATCTTCTTTCATCGCGGTTCTCAAGGATGAAGAATAGGAGGTAAAGAAGAAGAGTAGAAGGAGGAGGAGGAGGAGAAGGAGAAGGAGGATGAAGAGAAAGAAGAAGAAGAGAGAAAAAAAGAAAAAAAACCATCATCATCTTCTTTTTTAATAATGGCTATCTCTCGTGTCGCGTGCAAGCGAAGCACGAAGCGTCGACCGAGAGATGAGTCTTGTCGAGTAATCGCGCGATCGTTAATAAAAATATGCGATCATGCGAAAGAACGCTTTAAGTACGGTGTAACTTGGCTAACGAGAGAAGCGTATTTTAGATAAATTATTAAATGTTTGCGACGTCATTCGAGAAACGAGCTAATAACTTGATATTTTGGAAGCTAATGAAAATAAAAACTAACATAAAATATACTTTATTTGTTATACCTATATATATATATATATATATATATATATATATATATATATATATATATATATATATATATATATTACTAATAATATAATAATAAATAATATATGCGTGTATGTTTATGTGTGTGTGTGTGTATGTATATATATATAATAATATAAATATAAAAAAATAATATAAATAGTATAAAGTATTATATCTTACTATATTTTTATAATAATTTGTAACCAATATTACATAACCAATAGTATATAAAGTGATTACAATATTTGTAATCATTTATAATACATTTATAATAAATAATAATATATTTTTGTAATAATATTAATATATTACTAGAACTATTACTATTACGAAAATTAAAAAATATTAATTAGTATATTATATACATATCTACATACATATACACATATAGATATATATTTACATAAGTGTGGAAAGATTTCAATAGTACGACTGACTAACTAATACTGTCCATAGTTATTGGCACAACGAATCATTGGAATTTGGAGAAGACATTGATGTCGTTTTGCGTGCCATGCGAGACACACGAATTTTGGCACATCCTGTACCCTTACCAGTATGCATCTACATATGTATAAGCGCATATATCATAAATTTGCATTTGAAATAGGACGCGTACATGTACAAGCTCTCTCTCTATCTCTATTTCTCTCTCTCTCTCTCTCTCTCTCTCTCTCTCTCTCTCTCTCTCTCTCTCTCTCTCTCTATCTCTTGTGCATTGCATCTATTCTTACATACGAACGTACGTATAAATTTACATAATTTGTATATATATGTGCATAGAACGTAACCGCATCATTCGAGAAAATCGAACGATCGATCGAGAAATTGAAATTGAAATTGAAAAAGAAAAAAGAAAAATGTAAGAAAAAAAAATGGATCTTTCAAATTGTAAAAGTAAGTAACTTAATATTACGGAGGTGTATATTTTAAGTGCAGATAAATCATGGTTTCACAGATCATTTGCCACAATGCTGTTAGGTCATCGCTGTCAGTAACACTCGTTCGATCCCTTCCATTTGTAGAGGTGGATGAAATTATTTCAGCGTGTGCGGCAGCACGATGCAAGCAGAGGGTGGAACATACAAACGAGCGGATTATACGTTACTAACTTGGAATGCACTCTCTCCATAACTATGAGTTCATAGATAAACACAGAAATAGATATATATATATACATATCATAGATAAAATTATATTATTAGGAAAAATAGAACGATGTCATTCTATTATAGAAAAATAGATTTTTTTTAAGGGTAAGTAAAATAATTTTTTTAGCATTATATACATTTATATATATATATAATTATATTATTATATTATATATAAATATATATATTGTTATATAATATAATTATACTGTTTATATATTAATTTCTTTTCATATTAGAATATAATATTTTTAATTCAATATAATTATTTGTGTTTTTCAATATATTGTGTAATATTTGTAATTATATATATAAATATATAAGTTCATAATAGACAATTAAATGTATTCTTACTTAAGGTTTTATCAAATATACGTTGAAAGAAGTAAAGCTTATTGGATATAAATAAATTTCGATAAGAAAGACGATTCGTCGTATTACGGACGTAATGATCTCGTAGTGATATCTCCGAGAACGAGAAAGTACGGTATACGGACATCGCGAGATTTTCCCTTCGAACGATCGAACCATGAAAAACGGAGAAGATTGGAAAAATGGTGAATTCTATCCTCAGGGACGAACATAACTCTCGTCCTTGCTTCGATTAATAATCATCGAAGAAATTTGATAGTTAACTCTTTCTTTCTCTCTCTCTCTCTCTCTCTCTCTCTCTCTATCTATCTACTTATTTATTTATCTATCTATATCTCTATATCGATGTTTATAATAAATAATTTGTTCATACTAAAGAAAAAAGGGAAAAAGAAAAAATTACAAATAAAAATGAAAAAGACAAAGAAAAGGAAAGAAAAACAAATAGTTAAAAAAATCGACGAGAAAGACGAGCATATAGATATCATGATCGAGGATCGAAACAATAATACTTCGAACAATGTCGAAAACGTTGAGGATACTATTTCATTCGCAGCGGCACGAATATCGACGTAGGATGTCATGTATGTATTTTATTTCTATTCTTTCGTACATGTTTTAAACATTAATCTCTGAATAGTTTCAATCGAGAACGTATGTACGTAAGTGCTTACATACATATGTGTAGAGAGTGAGAGAGAGAGAGAGAAAAAGAGAGTGAGAGAGAGAGAGTGAGAGAGAGAGAGTGAAAGAGAGAGAGAGAGAGTGAGAGAGAGAGTGAGAGAGAGAGAGTGAGAGAGAGTACAAGAAAAAGACCCTAACTGACTTACCAAAATTCTAGTTATTTTTTTTCAAATACGTATTAAATTTGCAGTGCACGTAGTTACTATAAAATATCTCGATATTGATTTCAGAGAGCTGATTCATTTCTTCGTAGCAGTTCGTCACGTCTGCTTCGTGCAACTATCTACGATATGTACCACCGAATCACATATTTACTATATATAGGTATATATATATATATATATGTATATATATATAGATATACACATAGATAGACACACATGCATATATCGTAAGCTGTGAAAACGATGGCCCGATAACATCGGATATTCATGAAAATTACCTGACAACCGTCAAACTCCATTGACATTCGTCACAATAGAAAAAAAGAATTTTTATATATTCATATATATATATATATATATATATACTATATACATATATACATATTTATACATATATATTTCGCATTGTTACGATTTACGCTTGACTGCATCAAATCATATCAAGGTTCGATACATTTTTCACTAGATATTTTATACAAGATAGAAAGAGAGAGGGAGAGAGAGAGAGTACATATTCACCCCATATTATTCACCGTTAACCTTTTCATATACATATAAGCTCTATACAGTACACACACACACACACACATATATATATATATATATATATATATATCTGTGTACAGGTATAGTGATGTATATATATATGTTCCAATAGTCTATTAAAATAATTAAATACTTAAACACGGCTCTTCTATTTTCTTTTTTCTTCTTATGTCCAGTCTCTCTCATCAGAATTCATTTACTCATTATGCAGACATATTATTATTCTCTTCTTATCTCCTTAAAGGTCATCTCAGTTATTCTCTAGGATACATAAAAAGACAAATGATATTAACGTGATATTTATAAACTAAATGCGAACAGGATTTCGCAATATTTATAATTAGACGAGGCCAACAACTAATTTTTTACTCTTTCCCTTTTTCATTTGTTCAGAGCCAAGCTTATATTTACAATCATCTCGAGCGAACGTCCGGACGGACACTATTATATGAGATTTAAGATAAACGTGCCGAGATTTTTATTCGGATAGATCTTCTTTAAAAAAAAAAAAAAAAAAAAAAAATAAAAGGAAAAAGAAAAAGATACAGAAAAAAACGAAAAGAAACAAAAAAAAAAGAAAAAGGAAAAGATAAAGAAAATTTTCTCTAACGAGTAAAGTTCTATTAACTTCACTTTAGAAAAGTCACGAAAATTTAAGAAATAAACGGCATCAAAATTCTATCCGTCGTATCATGTTGTAAGTACGTGTGTCCATGAGATAAGAAATTCTATCGTTGAGATCAAAAAATGTTCAGAATCAGAATCAAGCCATTGGTACTTCTCCAACGGAGAGAATTCGACATGGTCGTCTTTCATAGATTTTACACGAATGTGCACTCAACGTGGCACAATGAACACCCGGTGACTAAGCCACGTTTCCGGTTTTTCGAAAGAAATCCTCTACTCACCCCTTGGTAATGCGTTTGTACCAACACACACTAGAATAGTATATATACATGTATATATATATATATATATATATATATAATATATATAATATATATAATATATATAATATATATAATATATATAATATATATAATATATATAATATAATATATATAATATACACACTCATATGTACATATGCACGTTCACATTTGTTCGTAATCATTCACTCAAAGGACGCTAACATACCATCGATACACCCACCCATCCTACTTATAAATTACTTTACTTTCACCATTACTTTACGATATCGAATCGATGAAATATTAATGCGTGATTTATTACCAATGGTGACTTAAGATCTGAGGAAGAAAGAAAAAAAAAAAGAGGAGAAGGAAAAAAATATCGAATGTCGTTCGATCCTTCCAATTACATTTCGATCTAACAATTTGCGGTCTCACTAATACGATAAAGACAGTAAGATAGACAGACAGACAAATAGATAGATAGATCGATAGAAAGACAAAAATAGATATATAAAGATTAATAAATAGATAGATAGAAAGAGATGGATATATAAATAAACAGATAAAGAGGGAATGAATAATAGAAAGAGAAAGTAAGAATGTGATTATATATATATCCCTGACAAATAACCGAACACAGCTATTCTGGTTTGGCCCGTTCGCTCGGTTGGGCGTCGCAGGGGTTGAAGAGAGGGTGACTGAAGAGAGTAGGAGGAGAAGGAGCAGAAGGAGAAGAACATAGAGGACGAAGCGTAAGAAGGGTGCGGAACGCAGCCCTTGCAACGGGCTGCGAGTCTTACAGCGTTAATTGCAAGTACTTCCCTCGGGGTACCGCAACCGGTACAACACCCTCTTACACTCACTCTCTCTCTCTCTCTCTCTTTCTCTCTCTCTCTCTCTCTCTCTCTCTCTCTCTCTCTCTCTCTCT
The DNA here is from genome assembly GCF_050613455.1 of Vespa mandarinia. Classification (NCBI taxonomy): domain Eukaryota; kingdom Metazoa; phylum Arthropoda; class Insecta; order Hymenoptera; family Vespidae; genus Vespa; species Vespa mandarinia. The sequence continues at coordinate 1,661,015 of NC_140816.1, read as the reverse complement.
CTCTCTCTTACGTATACACTCTCACTCTCTGCGACCAGTCATCCTCCCTCTCTTTCTCGGTTTAAGGGTACGAAGGGATGATTCGCGCACCCCTTTTTCCCTTTTCATGCTCGCCCGGGCCCTTTCATTCCTCGCCGGTGGTTAAAATATTAGGATTTCCCTGAGGTCTCCCAGTCCTCTTTACTTCTTTCCTCCGTGTCCTTCTCTTCCTCATCCCTTACTCCTTTACCCTTCGACGACTCTCCTCGAGAGCTTCGAAGATTTGAATCAAAGGTATTTTGTCTCTCTTTCTCTCTCTCTTTCTCTCTCTCTCTCTCTCTCTCTCTCTCTCTTTATCTCTCTCTCTTTATCTCTTTATCTCTCTCTTTATCTCTCTCTCTCTCTCTCTTTATCTCTCTCTCTCTCTTTCTATGTCTGTCCTCTCGTATCACGAATCGCGTTACTTTTATTCAAATTTCGATCAACATGAATAACGAAGATATAGATAGATAGATAGATAGGTAGATAGGTAGGTAGAGAGAAATAGAGAGAGAGAGAGAGAAGGGAGAAAAGAAAAAAGAAAAGATATGAAAAGAATTCTCTCGGCTTTTCACGTAATTTAAATTTTGAGTTCAATATTCCACGCGATGAAAATAATTCACTGTTCATAAATCAGACGCATAATATCGTTGCAGCGAGGTAAAGGTACCGTTATCTTCTCATCCTTCTTGATCCTCCGGAAAATGATCTCTCTCTCTCTCTCTCTCTCTCTCTCTCTCTCTCTCTCTCTCTCTCTCTTTCTATCGTCCTTTCTCTCTTCCTCTTCTTTTTCGTTTTCTCTCTTCTTAGAATCTAAAGCGAAACTTACGCCGTTCGAGGGTGATTCTCAACCATAAGGAAAGGAGATTGGGGTTCTCACAGATAGAGCGAAATAAATAGACAAAGAGAGGAATGAAAAAAAGAGAAAGAGAAAGAAAAAGAGAAAAAAGAGAGAGATAGAAAAATAGAAAGAGAATTAGAGAGAGAGAGAGAGAGAGAGAGAGAGAAAGAGAAAGATTTTGTCATTGGTTAGTAAAAGATAAAGATACGCGAACGGTGGTTGGTTATGGTGATACACGGTACCAAGTCACTTTCATGTCGAGGGCTCGCGTTTTTCTTCCGTATACTCACGGGTTCTCGCGCTTGCGTATCCACGATTATTAAAGCCTTTACGTGCGAGGTTGGTATGGGCTCGGTATGAGTAAAAGGGTGCGTTGAATCGGGCGTTATTGCTCGTTAGTCCCCCGGAGAACGCGGCAACGTGACCGAGAAATTGATGAGAACGTGGAGTTTGTGAAGTAGGAAGAGATATAAACGTTTACCTACGATCTAACCCTCCTCAATCTCCACTCTCCCCTTCCCTCTGTTCTCCTATACGTGCAAATATAATATATTAGGTATTTGATAAATTAAGATTAAGATTAATTGAACGCACACGAATATTTTTTGTTTTCCATTTATGGAAACGGAATGATTAAATATATACTTTTTTGTATGTCGAAAAATAGTATTAAAAAAAAAAAAGAAAAAAAAAGAGAAAAAAAAAGAAAAAAAATACGCGACACTCATATATGTTTATATTAAATGTACAAAAATGTGTGCCATCAATATTAATAATATTTGTACATAAGTATTGATTAATTTAACATTTGATTTAATATTCGTTTAAATACTTTCCTTATTTGAATCGATTTTTTTAAATGAAACGAATGACATTTTCGTCGGGTTAAATGTCATCGATATTGATAATACTAATAGATATTAATTAAATAATAATGTTCCTTTAAATACACATTATTATTCGAATCAATTTCGTGCAAAAATGATAAGACAAAAATTTTAATGAAACATTAGCGCTATCGATATTAATAATATATGTATATCGATAAATGTTGATTTAATTGAATATCAAAAATATTTTATTAAAATGAGACAATTTTCTTCTACTTCCTATCGAATAAGGAATGACGATCAACATTAAAAAATAATTGTAAGTAGAATCACAGTACTAATTATTTACGAATTCGACGGCCTCGAACTTCGTACTTTAAGGGTACGACTTCATTATCTCCCATGGGAGCAACTGTGACAGACCCCTCTTAACAGGACACCCGTTGCTTGGCACGCGTATACATCTACATACATATAGTCATGTATATACCTATATACACATATATATATATAACTCATACATACGTATATATATAACCCTAATAGAGAGATCGCACTTAGAGGCGCGTAAATCAGAGTGCATTATAAATGCCACGAAAATTATGCGTTTGGCCGATTAGGGTAGGCATTATGTGAATGAACGAATATATATGAAAGGTTTATCCAATCACGTCACAGTCTGAATCCACTTTAATACAAAGCAATTTAACTCACGCGTATTGCGAAACGCTTGTTAAATCGTAGCTAAAAATTTCGAACGAACAAATTTGCGAATTGTCTAGCAATTTTTTTTCTTCTTTGTTTTTTTTTATCCCCGACGAAAATCTATCTTTTCTTTTCTTTTACATCCCTATTCTTTCTTGTTTCTTTTCTTTTCTTTTCTTTTCTTTTTTTTTTTGTTTCAATCAATCTCCTTCTCTCCACCTTCTTCTTCTCTTTCTTATCGAGAAAAAAAGAAAAGATAAAGACTTATTTCGACGTGGCAAATTTATAGTGTGAGTGTTATGTGTATATATACATATACATATATATGTACGTTCGGATGGACTAACAGAAGGACCGATGAATACGAAGCTCGTCAAAAAGAATTCGGAGGAGAAAAGATGAGAGGACCGAGGAGGCCAGAAGGAAAGCTCTGCAAAAGCTTGGTAAAGGGACGTCGAGTGTCTGACAGCGTTTCTACAGTCTGTGTGTTAACACTTCGCGCCTCCCTTTTACGTATTACCACCCCTTTCTCCTCACCCCATTCTTCTTCTACTCATCCTTCTTCTTCTCTTCCTTCTTCTTCTTCTTCTTTCCTTCCTCCTCTCTTTCGCCTCATCCCTCACCCGACCACCCCTTCTACCCCACGTTCCCCTTCCCTATTCCATCCCATCGTCAAGTCCCTCAGCGCACTCAAGAGAGAACTTTCGGGAAGGGAACAACTTACGCATCTGAGTCTCGTGAAATAGCCAAGTATATATATATATATATATATATATATATATATATATATATATATATATATTGTATGTATGTATGTATGGCCGTGTATTTGTGTGTGTATATATGTATGCATGTATGTATATTGGGCCGGTGAAATCTCACAAGGGGGATACAAATCGGCCCTGTTTAAATGAAAAAAGTTTCGGGCATTTTCCTGAAAAATGCGAGAACGCGTCGTTTGATCCCCTCGAAGAAAAAGTAGAGTAGATAACAATAGTGAAAGGGAAAGAAAGAGAGAAAGAGAGAGAGAGAGAAAGAGAGAGAGAGAGAAGTAAATTAGTACTTTCAAGAGCTACTCAAGCATGTGATTACTTTTTCGTCAAATCTTCAAAGAATGAGTTGAACTGCTCCAAAACAAGGTCGAAGACATTTTAAATATATATGTATAAATATATATATATATATATATATATATACAAGCGCGTGTGTGTGTGTCTACATTAAAAGATTGGAATATCTTGTGAGGGATTGAAACTATTAAAAAAATTTTTTCATAGAATTGTTTGACATGAGAGGACATATCATAATGTAGTAATTCTTTTTATAAGTGATGGGAGGAGTTTCAAAGGGAAATTCGTTTATTTAAATGTAATTATATATTTTTCTTTTCACAGATCGCTGGCATTTATCGAGACGAATTCAACGACGTATCATATGATATCATTAACAATATAATAAAAATATTATGAATTACATTATAAATTTATGTGTTCTGACGAACATAATCCTGTGTTACTGTTTGCAGACTGATAGACAGCATCATCAAACTTCTTACGATATTAAATATGTTTACTTAGGTCAATAGTTATAGAAAGAAGATAAGAAGTTCGTTCTTCATTTATAAAATTATATTGTATTAAATGGTATTATACTGTATTTTAATGTTTCATCTTTTATTATATTGTATTATATTAAAGTGCAATTTATATCATAAAATAAAAATTTGTATAATTATCAAATACAAGGTATTTATAATGTACTACAGAAATTAAAGAAAATAAAAATGATTTATGTAAAAAGGATTATATAAAAAAAATTTATCCTTCTACTCAAAAAATCAGTCTTTCTATATCAAATTTTGGATAAAACGAAAAATTAATTCGCAAACCTAGTATTGTATCAAGATTACATGATGAATGAAGAGGTGACGAAAACATGCCATCTCCAGATAAATTATTCTTTCCTCTTAAAAAATTCAAATTCTAGAGAGCACGGACAATTTCCTTGCAAATTGAGTTTTGTATCAGGATCACATGACGTATGAAGAGGTACCACTCAAGTCCATGCCACCTCCAGGTAAGTCATTGTTTCCTGTTAAAAAATTCAGATTTATGACAAAGCAAAAAATTTTATCGTAATTAGAACTTTGCATATTTTTTACCTTTTTGAAATTTTGTTAATTTTTTCTGATTATTTATCCTGGTTTCTTTAAAATATTGTACAAAGACCAATTTGATTTAAGGAAAATAATGGGTGGATTTAAGAAAGAACTCATTTTTGTTCACAATAAACATTTATTTTCATTGTAATTATTTATACATAGAAAACACAATATATTTTTCTTATTATGTGTATATTTATTTAATAATATAAATTACGATGTCATATAATGCAATATTATATAATTTGAATCCATTTTGTATGATATTAGGTATAATATGTAGGTATAAATATATGCACATTTATATAGTGCAGTTTATTTTAATCGATTCAAGCAATTAAAATCATTAACTATTATATAATAGAAAATATATGTGTTATGAACTTCGAAAACTTTGAAAGAAGTCGCGAAGAATTTGAAATATTTTTTTCCTGAAATAATATTTTAATTAACAAGATCGACTAACGTACTACGCAATGAAATAAAAGCGAATAAAAGAAAAAAAATATAATGTTTAACAAACGTTCCGATAATAAAAAAAAGAAATTACTATTTAAAATCAGTTAAACAATTCAATATGACGCCCCGAAGTCTGATTCACGGAATTAAAGAAATCGTTGATCTCGCGCAATCGATTCCGCATCCTACTGTAAAACATTCCGCAGGGAGCGAATACGGAAATTCTCACACGGCACACCGATTGGCATAAAAATACGCAGGGAGAACGGCGAGAATAGCGCGAAAAAACGTTAGCTCTCGTCGAATAAAACGTTGTTCTTCATCCATGAGAAAGCTTTATCGATCGCTTTCAACGTTAAAAAATTCTTGAAAGCAAAAAAGAAAAGAAAGAAGAAGAGAGAGAGACAGAAATAAAGGAAAAAAGGGGGGAAAAGAAAAGAGAAAATAAAAAGGAGAAACTTGGTGACACGAGGAAAAAAACCAAAACGAAAGAAGAAAAAATACAAAAAACCATTGGACACTCGTCGATCGTTCATTCTTTTCATTAACCCTGTGCTTGTCCTGTTATTTTAATTGTCTACTAGTTGAAATGAAGATATGATCGAAGGACGGACCTTTTATTCAATATATAAATATAAATCTTAATGAAACTAGCAGCTTTCCTTTTTTTTCTTTCTTTTTTTTTTTATTGTATTTGTTCTTTGTTTTTTTTTTTTACAAAACAAAAGAAAACAAATAAACAACATACGCACGCACATAAACACAACATGCGCACGAACAGTTAGTTTAGAAACGATAGAGAAGGAAAGAGCGTAAAACATGCATCCCCACCTCTCCCCAATCGTATCCGTAAAACGTAGATATAAGCATCAACGCGAAGGCGAAGTGCCAACATCAAACTTTGTTTGCCCTTAGTCGAATGCATCAATCTTGAATGCAACTCACGAGTTCGCTTCGGTGCGAGACCGCTTGTTCGTAAAGAGTACATAAGAGGAACAAAGATAAATAGATACAGAGAGAAATAGATGGAAAAAAAGAGAGAGAGAGAGAGAGAGAGAAAAAAAGAGAGAGAGGGAGGGAGGAAGTTAACTGCATCGTACGACGAGTGCAACGCGTGCAGTTCCATCTTGGAGTGCAACGCATGCATCCCTATCGACGAGAACGACAAGTACCGAATCGTACACGTCGAATATATACTGGTATGTGTGTATATGTGTGTATGTGTTCGATGAATGCCATGGACGATTTCAATGAAGCAAACTCGAAGGCATAATGTGGGGAACATCGAGTGAGGGAGAGAGGGAGGAAGAGAGAGAAAGAGAGAGAGAGAGGGAAAGTCTACCGTATTCTGTGGAAAACGAAAAAATAGAAAAAGAAAGAGATAGAGAGAGAAAGAGAGAAAGAGAGAGAGGGAGAAGGAATGAAAAATAATTATTAATAGACTTCCAATGAAAAAAAAAAAAAAAAAAAAAAAAAAAAGAAAAAAGAAAAGGAAAAATGAAACAACAAAAAAAAAAACAAAAAAGAATATAACTCACTGTGATAGTGAATGTTGTATTTAAAACGTTGTCTTATTTGAATAGCTGCATTATCGATCGAAAGGTCAATTAGAGGCAGATGAAAATCGTTCCATGTTGTTTTCTTTTTTTTCGCTTTTGTTTCTTTTTTTTTCAATTAATACCAAACGATTATGATAAATAAGAAAATTTGTTGGGGTGGATTTTTAATGAGATGAAAGATGAAAGGTTGGTAAGTATTCTCTCTCTCTCTCTCTCTCTCTCTCTCTCTCTCTCTCAGATGGATTCATGAAGATTCCTGCGTGCACTTTCCTGTACGCGCGTGCGTTCTCTCTCTCTCTCTATCTCTATCTCTCTCTCTCTCTATCTCTCTCTCTCCCTCTCTCTCTATCTCTATCTCTATCTCTCTCTCTCTTTTTCTCTCTCTCTCTCTCTCTTTCGACGTCGATACGACCTCAGCATGATGGGGTGCAACGGCCTTTAAATCCTGGCGATTTAATCACCGTCGAGTTCCAAGGACGCCACTATGACTTTTACGTTAAACTTCTCACTTTCCTGGTGACAACGATTGGGGGAACATAATCCGGTGTTACATGACAACATGGACAAACCGTTGAAAGAAAAAAAGAGATTTCACATTTCGCCCTTTAAATCTTAATTATCCGAGAAAAAGAGAAAGGCAGAGAAAGAAATAGATATACAAAGAGAGAGAGAGAGAGAGAGAGAGAGAGAGAGAGAAAAAGAGAAAGAAATAGATAGAGAGAAAGACAAAGAAAAGGAAAGACAACACTTGACAAGTTCGAGTTTTAAATAAAATCGATTTAAACTCAACCGTTTGCTCTATTTTGAAACTAACAAGAGAGAGAGAGAGATAGAGAGAAAAGAGAGAAGAGAGACTCTTATACTTGACATGTTCGAGTTGCTAAAGACAACAAATCGATTTGAACAATACCTTTTAAAACTGATGAGAATGATAGAGAGAAAGAGAAGAGAGAGAGAGAGAGAGACAAAGACTTATACTTGACAAGTTCAAATTATTGAAGACAACAAATCGATTTAAACAAAACCTCTGTTCCCTTTTAAAATTAAGAGAAAGAGAGAGAGAGAGTGAGAGAGAGACTTATACTTGACAATTCTGACTAGTTAAAGACAATAAATTGATTTTAACAATGTTTTCCTTTAATAGACAAAGATAAATAGATAGAAAGAGAGATAGAGAGAGATAGATCTCAATCTATCCAGATAGATATCTATCTAGATCCATAGAGAGACAGAGAAAGATAAAGAAAGAGAGGGAGAGAGAGAGAGAGAGAGAGAGAGAGAGAGAGAGAGAGAAAGGAAGAGAAAGAGATAAAAAGAGTTATACTTAACAAGTTCGAGTTGTTAAAGGCAATATATCGAATAGAAGAAAACCTTTATTTCCTTTTGAAATTGACGAGAGAGAGAGAGAGAGAGAGAGAGAGAGAGAGAGAGAGAGAGAGAGAGAGAAAGAGACAAAGAGAGAGATAGAAAGAGAAAGAGACAAAGAGAGAGATAGAGAGAGAAAGAGACAAAGAGAGAGAAAGAGAGAGAGAGATATAAAGATAAAATATATGTCAGTTAAATGAGACAATCAATGAATACATGAATGAAAGGAACATGTTAAAACTCAAATGCGTAACTTGGGAAAGAAAGTCCGATATTACAATTCTCGTATTACAGTAATATTCCGAGAGCTTGTTAACCGGCAGAGCCAGAGTTCTCGTTCGTATTTATGAAGATAACTCGGTCGCGAATCCTGCGCGAGACAGCAAAGGGACGATGGGGAGACAATTAATTGGCTGTAGTTGAAGCGTCCAAAGCTGAACGCGTAGCACCCTATACTACCATCTACGCGTCCTAAGCGAGACTTTCCAGACTTGTATTTCCACAGAGAGAAAGGTCGAAGTTAATCCTTTCAACCGATAGAGTGACACACCAATGTGTAGATGCGGTATATGCTAATAGCGATCTCGTCTTCTTTGTATGCACAATCTTTCATCTCCGGGTGAAATGTCAAGTATGTAATGTATTTTTTATATATATTTATATATATATATATATATATATATATATATATAAGTTGTTCGAAAAGTAGTTATGTTTCTTTCTCAACAAAAGCATTAGTTGTATATTTAAGCAGCTAACTTCATTCTAAACTGTATTGTAATTATATATTTTGAAAGCTAATATTTGAAGACGTATTTGTATATAATTTTATTTGATTTTATGCAATTGTTTTTTTGTTGATGTCCTATTAAATATGGAGAATTAAAAGCGATATTTTCGTCATATCTTTTTATATATATTTTATATATAATATATATATATATATGTATATATATATGTATGTATATAATGTATTTTTGTACATGAACGCATTAAGGTACGGCTAAAACGTTTTACGGAAAATTTACTCTATGTAAATATGATGGCAAGGTACTTTTGATGTGAATACAAATGAGAATGATATTCACTATATGTATAAAAATAAAAGCAAGTATTAACTAAACACATATTCTATGTTTCTCTCCGTATGTATGTGCGTGTACAAAAATTTAAATATCTTATATTTTATGTGTTTATTAAGTATTTTTTTTTCGTTTATTTTGTTTATCTCGTTGTTTTTGTTTTTTTTTTTATTATTATTATCATTTCTATGTAAACTTTAACATATAAAGTAATATCTACTTGTATAAAAGTAGGCCGATATTTTTATCAAGTACATTTCTTCTTTTTCCTTTTAGAAGAAAATTTCTTTACTTTTCGAAATAATACCGTATCAGTGCACGTAAAAGGACCAAAGAAAAAAAAAAAACAAAAAAAAAAATCAAAAAAGAAAGGAAAAAATAAAAAAGAAAGTCAAATATTTTATGTTCATTTAATATCATGATATGAATTTTCAAATATAAAAAATGTGTACAAAGTATTATACTTTAATGCGTACTCGTGAACAATGAGATATCTCGTTTCATACACCAATCCCTTCGATATGTTAATATTTGATAAATGATTATATTCTTTTATCATATATAATCGTTACATCATATATAATTGGTGTAGACTTATTTCACATTATTTTCTACCATCGATCATTATCGATACGTTGAAAAACTTTCGATTATATAACAGGTACTTGATATATGCGATAAATTTGCCGCCATTTAGCCAATATTCGAGTGTCACAATGGAGGACAACGCGCGAACATAGAAATACGCGGGAGCTATTATTATACATCGAGTTTACCATGCAACATAGACGCGCGTATTTATGTACATATATATATATATATGTATATATACATGATATGATATATATATATATATGTATATATGAATATATATCTATATATGTATAATATCAATTTATATGTGTGTGTGTGTGTTTGTGTCTATGCATACTACGTTCTCCTTGTGAGCGAGTTCAAAGCGTTGAAAGTGTTAATACTCGACGCGATAGCTTGCCTATTTCCCGAAGACAATGGATTACGTCGTACCTCTCAGAGAGGCACAGCATTCACTATATTGAAAATTTTGCTGGGAACATTGCCCGATCGATCCGAACCACTTTACAGTGTCGACGATGGACGTTTTCAAAGTGGACGAAACCTTACGAAGTATTTGAAGAGAACGATGGATCGTGATCGATATCTAACGTTCGATGTTACTAGTAACTGAAATTGAGATAGAGAGAGAAAGAGAGAGAGAGAGAGAAAGAAAGAGAGAGAGAGAGAGAGAGAAAGAGAGAGAGAGAGAGATAGTAGCTTGTTCCTTTGGAAGACAATTCATCTCAATGGCGAGGACATAATGTCTTTACCTTACCGATCTATTCGCCTGATTTAATCATTCTTGTTAGAGATAGACGAAGAACACACACGATATTCTCTCTCTCTCTCTCTCTCTCTCTCTCTCTTTCTCTATCTATCTATCTATCTATCTCTATCTCTCTCTATATATCTGTTTACCCATCTCTCTTTCTCTCTCTCTCTCTCTCTCTCTCCTTCTCTCTTTCATGTTTCTCAATCTCGGGACACTCGGGTAAACGCATGCGCGAAACATAGTTTACACGTACATACTTCCATTCATCTCTAATGCCTCGGGCACCCCCTACTGTTTACCAATTTATTTTCCTCCCTTGTTCAAGGTTTCCATGGGAAACTGAACGGAACGGATCTATTTGCGAAAACGTATGTACGTATGTATACGTACGTAGGTATCTCTCAATTGGAAGATCTTGTCTATCTCTTCCGTTTCCCATTTTCCTCTTTCTTTCTCTTTCCATCTATTTCTATTTCCTTTATTTCACAAATAAACGAGAAACAAAGGAAAAAAGTGAAACATCGTACGTTAATTCTAAAGATAATTATCACCTATCTTACGTATGTACATATCAGATAACTTATCCTTTATTCCGCTAGAACCGTCAGAAGAAAAATTTCATTAATGACAATCTACTTGGTCGTTATCGCGGGATTGATGGTAATTCATCGTTCGTCGTAAATATAATTAACTTTTCGTAAGATTTAATGGTTTTAACATTTCGTATATCGTTTCAATGATCTCCTTTCGAAATCGTTTAATTGTCGATATCTGAAAGTCCTTATAATCATAATGGATGTTCGAATGTGAATAAAAAATCAAATGAAAAAAGAAAAAAAAAAAGAAAAAAAAAAAGAAAAAAATTAAAAACCGAAAAAAAGAAAGAAAAAAAGTAAAGGAAAAAAAGAAAAAAAAAACTAACAGAAAACTAAGTTCGCGCTCTATAAAGAAGCCATGTTCCGTTCCCAGGAGCTTTCCGGTGTCAGACGTTTCCTGTGTTCCTTTCTGCTCCTCTATATACCTATCGATCCTCGGTTTGCACCCTCCTCTTTGTGCCACCGACTCTCTCTCTCTCTTTCTCTCTGTCTCTCTCTTTCTTTCTCTCTTACTCATTCGTTCTGTCTTTCTCTATCCCTCTTATCCTCTCCCTTCATCGTATCGTCATGTTCTCTCTCTCTCTCTCTCTCTCTCTCTCTCTCTCTCTCTCACATTCGACCTCTCCTTCCTCTCTCTCGCACCCATTTCTAGCCCTCAATCTATCTTTCTTCGTTCCTCTATCCCTTCCTACCACCTACCTATCCACGTACCTATCTACCTACCTTCCTACCTTTCCCTCCGCCTCTCTCGTTGATCTATATTGCATTCGTACCCTCTTTCTCTCTCTCTCTCTCTTTCGCCGTCTCTCCTTCCATCTTCCTTACTTCCCCCACTCCACTATCCACCCCCACTTCACCCCCAACCAACAAGAATGTCCTCGGAACTTAAGCTATCGCGTGGAGGGTAATTTTCCTCGCATATTTATACGCACGTTTCATCGAGAAAAGTAGCTCCGTTAAATGATCATCCTCCTCTTTCTTCCTCATCGTCGTCTACGTGTTTAACTGCATTTAATGAATTCATATATTGTCAGAAGGAACGTGAATTAATCGTTTACGTCAATTCTTTTTGACTATGAATCGTATGCCTTTCGCGATCTTTCTTTCTTTCTTTCTTCTTTTTTTTTTTTCTTTTTAATTTGTTTATGCTCCTTTTTTTGTTCTCTGTATCCTTTCATAACAACATCGCTTTCTCGTTCTCAGAATCATTTACCCTAAATCGTGAGTCTGAGATTATTTTTTTCTTTTTCCTTTTTTCCTTTTTTTTTTTTTTTTACATTTTAATCGTAACAATATTAATCAATATGATATCAGTTTGCTCGTAATAATTTATATTGGTGAACGATTAACCGTTAGGTATCCATAACTATGACTAGCACGTTTAACTGTACCATCTAATCCCTATAATCCTATCGGTGAATATTACATGATCCCTCGTTGAACTCCTCGCCGCAACGATATGAAAATTTTCTTAACTTCTCGTATATAATTCGCGGATGCTTTTAATCTATGATTTATATGATAATTTTGCAGAATTTCAATCGTGATACCGACGATATTTATGCGAAATTCATAACTAGAACGAAATTATTTCAGTTTTTATTTCGCATTCCATAACGTGGATGGATTTTACAAGGTCATCTATTTATATAATCCTTTGAAAAGAAATTTTCTAAATAAATATACAAAAAATATATATATATAATAAATATATATATATGTACATATATATATATATATATATATATATATATATATATATACTGTCCGTATATAATTCAAATTTGATCAAGTTCACCACAAGATTGCTAAAAAGGCACTTTATATCTACAAGTTGTCCCCGTTTATCTCAAAAAATGAATTTGACTTTAAAATAAATTTTAATAAATTTTAAAGTCAAATTCATTTTTTCTCATTTCTTTTTTTTTTTTTTTTAATGAAACAATATATTTTCACAGTTCGACGACATTTTTAAAGTAAGAAAATTCAACGACGTGCCGCGCTATAAGACTCCATTTTTATTATAAATTATATTATAAATTTTTGAATTTGCTAAGAAATATAATACTGATTATCGATTGTTAAATTGTTTCTTACGAAACAAACTTCATTTACGATAGTATAACAGTTACAAGTCGATAATTCGTTAAACATACGTGAAGATACAAAGAAAATTCGGTCGTAAAAGAAAAGAAATTTTTTTAATAGCTCCCAAATTTTTAATAGATCACAAGATATTCCAATTTTTCGAGATAATGTGAACACCCTATATATACCGTATGTACTTTTTTCTTTCTTTCTTTCTTTTAACGTCCAATACCAATGTAATACCCTTTCAACGAAATTTTCTTCCGTCCGATTGTTTCATTCGTTTCTATTTTATTTAAGCTAAGGTTCAAGATAATCTGAAATAAATGAAGTACCAAGTCGGATGTAACAGCAACGAAGGGGGAAAAAACAAAAGAGAGAAAAAAAAAAGAGAGAAAAAAAAATTGGACATAATTGTCCTTCTTCGTTTTGTTCTCGTGCAATACTTTAAAAATTTTTTAATACGTACCAATGAGAACAATTTTTAAAGGAACGAATTCAAAAGAAATTATATTGTCGATCGTAAGGAAAATTACTTTAGCGATTTCAAAGAGACAAAAAGATTTTTTTCTTTCTTTTCTCTTTTCTTTTTTTTCTTTTTTTACAATATTAAATAAATTAAATCGGTCGAAACAGTAAATTCTTGAGGATCCAATGAATTGTTTTAATTAGATGTGTTTTTGGAATAGAATATTCTTATGCGTGGTCTCGTTTTTTCTTTCTTTCTTGTTTTTTACTTTGTCTTGCCATAAAGCATTAACTTTCTGAAACGTATCTTTTTTTCCCCATTGTTTCATCTTCTTCTCAGTGTTTTTTTTATCTAAGAACAGTGATTTGTCTCTGCGCTTAGGTCGACTACTTTTTCCCGTCTCACGCGATCTCACATTACTGAGGGATATTCGCACAGTAATATCATGCAATTTTCTTACTATACAAAAAAGGGAGGGAGACAGAGAAAAAGAGAGAGAGAGAGTGAGAAAAAGTAAGAGATAGGAGAGAGACAGAGGGAGAGAGAGAGAGAAAAAAAGAGAGTGAGAAAAAGTAAGAGACAAAAAAGAGAGAGAGAGAGAGAGAGAAAGAGAATGAGAAAAAATGTGAGAGAGAAAGAGAGAAAGGGAATGAGAAAAAATGAGACAAAAGAGAAATAGAGAAAGAGATAGAGAGAGAGAGAGAGTGAGAGTAAAAGTGAGAGAAAGAGAGATGATCCTCGTTTCATAATTTTAAGCAATGTATCTATGTACTGGATGATTCTAAACAGTGGGGAAAAAAAATATATGATGCTCAAGATTTTATTATGAAACAGGTCGTACATATGTACGTATGTAGGTACGTATATATATATATATATATATATATATATATATATACATATATAAATACGTGATAAAAATAATAAATTGCAGAATCATGAGTGCTTGGAAAAAATCTCACGGTTCGTGTTACGGGACAACTATCACGGGAAGGGAAATAAAAACATTTCGTTTGACATACATAGATGGGTATAACGTATGAAACGTTTTCATTAAAGTTAAATTCGCTCAAATTTATCGATCATCTACACTGAAGGTAACTAACCGTCCAGCTAGCGTCATCGATTTTCGCAGTGCGTAATTTTGCGATATATGTATACATATGTTTCTGTGTGTATGTGTGTGCGTCCACGTGTATATATATATATATATTATAAATGTTTATAAGACATACGCAAAATATATGTATAAAATATTTACGTATTATTGAAACAAAAAAAATATATATTTATACCTATATATATATATATATATATATATATATATATATATATATATATATATACATATGTAAATAAATTTATAAATCAATACGCATACGTTTTAAGTACAAAAACAATTTTATTTTCGTTTCATAATTAATATTAATCAGATAAATGACAATTCCTTCTAATTTCTTTTTCTTTTTTTTTTTTTACTTTTTACCAAATACAAAATCAATCGATTTTTCTCGAATAAATTTCAATATTAATACAAAATACAAAATACATTAATACAAAATTTAATTAATACGCATACACGTGGATATTAACTAATATTTATCGAATTCTCAATTTTATTCTCATTGTATAATTAACATTAATCACATAAATAACAAGAATACAAAACCGATCGAATTTTCTCTCTTCAAAAAAAAGTCATCATAAATGAACATCAATAAATATGTCTATTTATATCTACGTAAATACGTAGATAATAATAATAATAATTTGATAAATATCAAATTAACGATTACATTATCGTTTTATAATTAATATTAATTATGTATATAATTAATAAGAAAAAATAAAAAACCAATCGATTTGTCTCCTCCCATCAAAAAAAGAGTCATCATGAATAAACATCAATAAATATGTCTGCGTGTATCTATGTACTTATCAAATAAATTATTACATTATCGTTTTATAATTAATGTTAATTATATAAATAACTACTATCAAACATACATATATACATACGCAAATATTGAAAACGAGACTAATCAATATTTTTCTGCAAAAAAACAAAAAAAAAACAAAATAAATAAATAAAAGATAAAAAGAAAAACATCAATGTCATCCAATATTCCAACAAAATGTAATCGGAATTGAATTAACGCATCACTTCCCCTTTCCTGCCAACTCTCCCTTCCCTCTCTCTCTCTCTCTCTTTTTTTTCTCTATGAACACCACAGACACGAACCAGAAAAAGTTAGGCTCGTACCGACGCTGTGGTCGAAACCACCCCCGTCAGACGGCTCCAACACCGGCCGAGAAGAGTCTTTCCGCCACGTTTTCCAAAGCCGGGTCGTCTGACTCCCTACCGAAGGCTGCTGCTGCGCTCGCGTGGCGCGCGCCAGAGAGGGTGAAATACGTATGCAAGAAAGAAATAGAGAATAATAAAGAGAGAGAGGGAGAGAGAGAGAGGAAAAGAGAGGAAAAGAGAGGGAGAGAGAAAGAGAGGGAAAGAAAGAGAGAGAAGGAGGAAGAGGAAAGAGAGAGAGAGAGAGAGAGAGAGAGGGAAAGAAACTGAATCTCGTGGGGGGGCGTGGGGGTGCGCGCGCAGGCAGCCCTTCTATAGCAAACACGTAATCGAACTGGGAGCGCCGTGCTTCGTCGTCGGCTCTGTCATCCGCGTACACGACAGGGCTGGATCCCTGACGAGAAACGAGTTAACAAAAAAAGAATAGTAAAAAAGAGAAGAGAAAAGGAAGAAAGAAATAAGGAAGGAAGGAAGGAAGGAAGGAAGGAAGGAAGGAAGGAAAGAAGGAAGGAAGGAAGGAAGGAAGGAAGAAGAAAACAGCGAAGAGGAAAAGTGAAAAAAGGAAGAGAGGATCCAAAAAAAAAAAAGAAAAGAGGAAAAAGAAAGAAGGATTATTACACGAAAGATCGGACAAAGTGAAGAAGATAAACAGAGAGGGATAGAAAAGAATAGAGGGGAAATTGGTCGGAAGGAATATAAAAAAAAGGAAAAAAAAAAAGAGAAAGAGAATATTGAGAACAAAAGAAGAAGAAGAAGAAGAAGAAGAAGAAGAAGAAGAAGAAGGTGAGGAAGAAGAGACAGAGAAAATTAACGATCTAATCATAATCTAATTCGTAATCTATCATTTGGCTTAATTCTTCGACTTGGCGTTGGCGAGGCGTAAACTTCATGAGGAGTAACATGTCAGGGAGGAATAGACTAGGTTCTATGTTCTATTACAAAGAGGAAGAGGACCGTCCTACTATTGCTACTACTATTACTACTACTACTACTACTACTACTACTATTATTACTACTGGTTACTACTAGAGAATTTAGTGATTATCGTGATCGGTGGTGGCAGTGGCTAGTGCCGCGTCGTAGAGAGTGAGAAAGAGAGAGAAAGAAAGAGAGAAAGAGAGAAAGAGAGAGAGAGAGAACGGTGCCGTGTCTCGTGCTGCAGGTGCTCTCTCGTGTTTGCTCCTGGCTGTGCTTGTTGGTTGGTTTACGTGTATGAGTACGCACAGGATGGATGGAGGAAGAAAAGGGTGAGGAGGGACGACGGTCGAAGTAAACGAAGGTTATATCGCGAGTGTGTATAACGTGTATACCGTTTTCTCTTCTTTATATAGATTTTCTTTCCGTAATTTGTCCTTTTCTTTTTCTTTCTATCTTCCTTTTTTTTCCTTTTTTTCCCAGTTTTTTCTCCATCTCTCTTATTTACCTTTTCTCCGTCCATTTAATACGAAAGATTTCTTCGAGATAGAAAGAAATAAAGAAATAAATAAATAAGGAAAAGAGGAAAAAAATATAAGTAAATAAATTGATTAATTAATGAATGAATTAACTCAGACAAATATCGAAGATTATTATAAAAATAGATATTAAAAAACGATATTCTCGATTATTTCGAGAAATCGTCGTCGTCGTGATCGTCGTCGTTATTAGTTCGTCGTCGTCATCGTCGTCGTCGTCGTCGTCGTCGTCGTCGTCGTCGTCGTCGTCGTCGTCGTCGTTCGATTCGATTCGATCGTCCGAGTTTGAAATATCCAGGACGATTCGTGCGAGAAATAAATACGTTAACGTTACCCTGGTGCTAAATAACAATGGCGTCGAAGGTGACTTCGTCCAGGGAATATCATTCCGTAAGAGACGTTATTATTGAATTCGTTAAAACACGTCGCGCATCGAAATTATTATCGTCAACGTCTAAGTTGCCGTCAACGTTTACGTTTACGTCTACGTCGCCGTCTACGTCGTTTACGTTAACGTCTACGTCATCTACGTCATCTACGTCGCCGTCGTCCACGTCGTCGTCTTCGTCCTCCTGGTCGTCGTCGTCATTGTCGTTGTCGTCGTTATCGTCATCCTCGTTCACGTGAGAAGAAGAAGAAGAAGAAGAAGAAGAAGAGGAAGAAGAAGAAGAAGAAAAAGAAGGAGGAGAGGAAGAAGAAAAATAGGAAGAAAAAAAAATTGACGAGAAAAAGGAAAAAGTGGAAAAAGAGAAAAAGGAAGAGGAGGAAGAGGAAGAAGAAGAGAAAGAGAAAGAGGAAAAAGAAGAAGAAGAGGAAGAAGAAGAAGACGCGATGTTACCTGTTAGGTGCAGCTACGAGGAGGCGCGACGACGTAGACGACGACGAGGAAGGAAAGAAGTAAATCATCGTCGTGACTCGATCTGATCGACAAAGTTATTTTAACTTTATTTCGTTCATTTTTTGTTACTTTTATTTATCTAATTAATTAATTATTTATTTATTTATTTATTTATTTCATTTTCTTTTTTGTTTATTTATTTATTTTTTTCTTAATTAGTTCGTTTCCCTTCTGATTTTCGTTTTTGTTTTTCTCCCCGTTCTTAACATATCTCTAACCAAATTGGCCCAGGAGTCCAAGCCTCCCCTACTCCACCTGAACAATCCCCACATTGATCTCATCTCTCGTCAATCTCTTTGCCCTTTCTTCATCTTTCCTGCTCGATTATCTTGACTACCACCGAGATATTCTATCTATTCGGAGGAGAAAGTAAATCTTTAAAGTAAAAAATTTACGACGTCTAACCAATAATAAGTGATATATACCTATATGTGTTCTCGAGTTAATAAAAAAAAACGCGTGTGTTAAGTTCGTGCTTAAGGACAAAATCGAGTTTCGTTCTATCTTTTTATCTTTCTTCGTTTTTCCTTTTTTCTTTTTTTCTTTCCTTCTTTCTTTCTTTCTTTCTTTCTTTCGGATATGTCGCGCAAGGACGCGATGATTCGATCGGTGCAATCGAGAAAAGGTGCGAGAAAGAAGTGATAGTGAAAGACGTGAAGTGATAAAAAGAAAAGAGGAAGCGTGCGAGAAAAAAAGAGAGAGAGAGAGAGATAGAGAGAGAGAGAAAGAGAAAGGGAGAGAGAAAGAGAGAGAGAGAGAAAAAGAAAGGGAGGAAGAAGATAGGCTTAGGAAAGCCGGTGTAGTAAGGATACGAAATCAAGATTCAAAAGGGAACCCGCGAAGTCGCGGGATAAACTATTCAACCTGGCGGACCAAGAAGAAAGTGGTTCGACTGCGATGCAGGGCAAGGAAAGCCCCGTCGGGTCCAACACCCAGGAGACTCATCAGTATGTCGGCCCTTATCGCCTCGAAAAGACCTTGGGTAAAGGGCAGACCGGTAAGTCCCTATGTTCTTCTATATATATACATATATATCCATTTCTACCCTGATTTGAGAACGATCCTTTGTACGAAATTATAAAAAAAAAAGTAAATAAAAAAGAATAAAAGAAAAAAAGAAAAAGAAAGGACAATATTTATTTACATATCTTTGGTCGAATTTCGATGAAGTTTCTTGGATTTTTTTTTCTTTCTTTCTTTCTTTCTTTCCTTCTTTTTCTTCTTTTCTTGGAAATCTGAACGACATACAAAGAGAAAGAAAGAGAGAGAGAGAGAATATCCGACCCTGGAAAGTAGAAAGTGGACCATGTAGATACACGTATCTTATAGACATGATAACTATATATCTATATCTAGTTACTATCTATGTATATATATATATATATATATATATATATGTGTGTGTATATGTTTTTCCTACGTTAGAGAACGATTCGATAAAATTTCCTAGAAATTTTCAGTTGACAAGTGTTAACGTTGAGAAATCGTATCAACCCTTGAGCGATATGATCGTGACTTCGTCGTTTACACGATGCATTAACACAAACACACATACACACACATATATATATATACACACGAATTGAAGTGCATAGAGTCACGTGTTAGTTATAATTAACGAGCGGTTAGTACCGAATAAATTGAAGTTGTTATCCAACTATGATTGCACTTGTACTTCTCATTTGACTTCAGTATATATATATATATATATATTAAATTTTAAGAGACAACTTTATCATTTGTAAAATTAATTTCGACATCATTTTTGAATGAGCTTTGATAGTTTATGTTGAAGTTTTATATTTTATTAGAAAGTAACCTTGTCTTTATATCGAACGACATTACAACAGGTTTCGATCGTTTCATAAAACATACAAACACATACACACACATACACAAAGAGAGAAAGAGAGAGAGAGAGAGAGAGAGAGAGAGAGAGAGAGAGAGAGAGAGAGAGAGAGAGAGAAAGAAATGGACTTCACTTAAAGTCTTTTTTTACTTTGGTACTTACAATAAGATTAAGAACGATTGAATTCGTAGAATTATTAAAAAGAATAAAGAAAAATAATGATAAGTATTCGTTTCAAAATACACAATTGAAAAAACGATGGATCGAATTAATCCGCTCGCTATTTACTTCAATCCTAAAATACCTCTCAAAGACTATTCGCGGGCTTGGGCATACGTTGAAAAAAAAAAGAGAGAAAAAAAGGAATATAAAAAAAAAAAAAGAAAAAAAGAAAAAAGGGTGTTAACAATACGTAGATACGTACACACTCGGAAAATGCTATTCTCTCATACGTTCCGTTTAATCCTGCATGAAAGATATGTCGTTTGATTTTTTTCTCTTTCTTTTTTTTTTGCCTTCTATCTTTTTTTTTTTGTTTTAGAAAACCAATAACAAAACTACGATATTATCTATGGAAATATCGTAACCATCATTCCTTATCCTATCCGTACTAATCAATAACATTCATTTATATTGAGACAATTCAACCGTAAAAAATCGAAATTTTTTTTCGATTTTCATCTATATATATATATATAGATGAAAATCGAAAAAAAAAAATATATATATATATAAAAAATATATAAAAAAAAAATATATTTATTATTACATTAATATATTATTAATTAGTTTTATATATATAATCAATTAAATATTTACAATTAATGTTATCATATAAATTATATATATATATATATATATATATATATATATAAATATATATATATATAATTATGAAGTATATAATATTGAAGTGGCTTTAGAAAAATTCACATTTCTTTAGGGTTAATTTACGTAATACATATACAGTACGTAAATATGTATATACGTGCATATATACACACATACAAAAGCAATCAGCCAGGAGTGTATAAGTCATAATGTATTAATCGTGGCATTCTCTCTTTGTTTTTTTGTTCTAAGGAACAATAGCTAGACCGTATCAAAGAGATACTATATAAGCAAGAATAGTAGTCGACGCCTTTTGATAGTCCTCCGACGCTACATCAAGCAGAGAAATAAACGAAATGGAAGAAAGATCGGGCTTTTTATCGTTGAGATGGAAAATGTTCTACCTATAAAAAAAGAAAAAAAAAAAAAGAAAAGTACTTTAAAACGTTTTTAATAAAACATTTACGTACAGTTATTACAATAAATATTACTTGAGTAAATATCCATGTGTATACTTATATATGTTTACGAAAAAGGAACTATATAAATCTTGTTGACCTCTATCTACCTCTACGTTCTCTATAAAAGGCGAGAAATAACAAATTTATTGCGACGTTCCAAATATCGAGGAAATAAAAGTGAATCGAGAAGTCATCCCTTTCAAAGATATTCGCTTTTACGATCCCTCTCTCTCTCTCTCTCTCTCTCTCTCTCTTTCTATCTCTATCTCTATCGATCTATTTCTCTTTCTTTCTCTTTCTCTCTCTTTCCGGCAATTTGAGCAAGATTATGTCAACTTGCGTATCTAATACGTTTGAGGAAGTCACTAAAACAGATTCTTTTATTTTCTTTTACACGTCTTTTGTATTTACTCGAATTTACTTTGTCACATAGTACCATTTAAAAAGTCGCGTAAACAACTTTTTACTCGATCGAAAGAAGAAGAAGAAGAAAAAAGAGAGAAAAAAAAAGGAAGGAAAATAAGATCAACCACGCGAACGAACCTTTCGAACGAGAAACATGTTCTTCTTACGTTATCGGGGGTCAAGATCCACGAAAAACAAAAGCAATGTATATAAACAGAGATACGTTGATAATAAGAAAAGTTTAGGGTCTAAACAAAACAAACATATGTGTGCATGTGCATGTGTGTGTGTGTGTGTGTGTGTGTGTGTGTATGTGTGTGTATGTATGTAGGTAGATAGATACATGTATACATACATACCAACATATATATATATATATATATATGTGTATAAATACGTAACTAAAAGTCTAATAAAAGTATAATAAATATATGAGGAGATTATCGGAACGTAACGAATCGAATCGAAAGAACGTAAAGAAGAAAAGAGAACAGTAATTGAACGTTAATCCTTAAAGATTGTCACGATTGAAATTTTGTTCGTATATTATGAAATAAATTAATGATAAGTAAGAATTAATTTTTTGCCCATCTGTTCGGATTATATTATTTATAATGATAAAGTTCATATGAAATGAATCCATTCTCTTTCACACTTTATATATATATATATATATATATATATATATATATAAAATTAACATAACAAAACAAAATTAGATTAGATCAATATCTGATTATTTTAATTCTTTTAAGATTTAAAATGAATTAATATTGAAATTATATACATTATAAGTATCACGAATATTATTCGGATTATTATGAGTATTGATAATGTTATCAGAAAACAGATCAATTTTCTTTCATACGTGTAATTTTTTGTGAGTACAATTAATGTAATGAAAAAAAAATTAACTTATGATAATATTTGATCAGACCACTTCTAAGAATTACAGTTGATTACCATTGAAATTATAAATATCATAAATATCACGAATGTTATTTGTAATATCATCAATAGTTATAACGTTTTCGAAAAACACATCGTTTCTCTTTCTCTCTCTCCTCTCCCACTCTTTCTCATATGTACTTTTTTATGAAAAAAAAAAAAAAAAAAAAAAAAAAAAAAAAAAAAAAAAATTTTTAACCATAACAAACAAAAAATTAATATAGATTGATATTTGATCGACCTAATTCTGTTAATGATAAAACTACATTATGAAGTAAAAATATCATAATTATCACGAATAACCTAATTATAATTATGTATTTTATAATTATATATACATATATATATATATATATATATATATATATATATATACATAATTATAAAATATTTATATATTATCACGAATAATCTAAGATAATAAATATAATATATACATCTAATAAGAATCATGGTTGATCGTGGTATAGTGACAATAAGATATGTTAGATAAATGACGAATGAATTCTATTCGATGGTCTAAATTCCTTTACTCAAGGAATGAATAATGAAATTGCCGGTCGTCGTGCCATCAAGCATGGTTTGAATTATAACCTCGTATTGTATACTATGTACTTATATATATAATATATATAAGTACATAATATACATATATATATATATACACATATATATATATAAGTACATAGTATACAATATATATACATGCGATATATATATATATATACATACATACATACATACATACACACACACACACGACACATAACACGTATAGGTATTTAATGTGTATATGTCAATGGTCGAACTGAAGGCAATCGATGAAGACATTAATGAAAAAAGTATAACACGATAGTTACAATACTATTCTCTTGAGAAAGAGAGAGATAGAGAGACAGAGAAAGAGAGAGAGAGAGAGAGAGAGAGAGAGAGAGAAAGAGAAAGAGGTACTAAACGGTGCAGCAAAGAGGCAACGCGGATTGGACGAATGGGCGTGACGCGAAAAATCAATAGGATCGAAGGTGGTAGACTAAAGAGATGAATCGGTGCAACGTTGTTCTCTCGGTAAGGTGTGATTAACCGCACACATGAGATTCATATAGATGTCGTGTAGGCGTTAACTATTTACATTGATATTCTATTGTCTTGCAGTGACACCGAGTAGCGTGCGTGTATGTATGTATTTATGTATAGATGTATGTATTGTATCGTATCGTATCGTATCGTATCGTATCGTATTGTATTTCGCGTAATTACGAAACTTATTACACCACTTTTCTTCCTCTTCTTTTTCTTCTTTCTTTTTTTTTCTTTTTCGTTTTTCTTTTTTTTTCTTTTTTATATATTATCTTCTCTACGAATACCAATCACAATAATTGCGTTATTTTTCTTTTTTTTATTCTTTTTTTATTCTTTTTTTTTTTTTTTTTTTTTTTTAATAACACCTTTATTTTTACTTAAAAAGAATTTCCTTTTGAAAATCTTCCCTTTTCCAATGATTTTAACGAATCGTTGTGCATGAATATTAATGATTATCTTTTCTTTCCTTTTCTTCTTTTCTCTCTCTCTCTCTCTCTCTCTCTCTTTTTCTCTTTTATTTTCGTTCAATCCTTCGTAATGTCATGTAAATTTGAAATCATAATTGAGAGGAGGTTCTGCTGGTCGATGCGATTAACTCGAATTTTCTAATTTTTCCTTTTCCTTTTTTTTTTGTTCTTCTTCTTCTTTTCATTTTAATACCAAAGCATTTGATCGATCGACGCTTAAAACTATGATATTTCAAATAAATTTCTTTAATAATGAATTGTAACCTCATCAAATGACATAAAACCATTTATGACAATTATAATGGATAATAAAAATAATATACAATTTATCTAAATTTATGAATTTTCCTTTAATTTTCATTTTGTTTGAAGTTGTACGTTTTAACGTATGATCGGCTCGTATATTGATATATCTAAATCTTTCTTGAATATTATTTCTATTTCTTTTTTTCCCTTCAAAAAATTAATCTTTAATACATATTATTGGAAATTAATATTTATTAATTATAAATTATACTTGTATACGTGTTATAAAAATTGCAAATTTTCGAATTTGATAATTGTTTCGTTCAGAGAAAAAGAAAAAAGAGGATTATACAGAGTTAATCGGATAAAAATTTATATTATGAAATATATATATATATATAGTTTTCATGCTATATAATTTTTATACTATGTTCACTATAGATTATATTTCTCATTAAAGTAAAAGGGAATATAAAATAAAAGAATTCACACGCGGATTCACTATTTTGCTGTATCGTTACGGCACACACGCTGTCTATTTCTCACGAATGAATTCGAACGTAATAGAAAATCTTTTTATTTTATCCAAACGAGAAAACTAAAAATGATAGTGGTAGTGATGTTAGTGATGGCTGTACGAAAGGAACCTCCAAGCTATTGCAAATGGACCTTTCAAGGAACGTTAAAAGATTCAAAAGCATTCATCTTTCCCTCAGCTTTTCCTCTGCTGACTGCTATGAAATAAAATGTTATCAAAGAGATGTAAATGTTTTACATACGTTTTATTATTTTAGACCGTATCTATTATCAATAGGAGATAAGAAAAATAAATAGAAAAACATTTCGATCAAAAAATGTTTCATGATTGACTTACAATGAAAGATTTAAGTATTTGAATAGTAAATAAGTGTTTCTATATTATAATCCACATTATATATATATATATATATATATATATATTTATATATATAAATAGTAAATAGATAAATAAAAATATATTTTATATACATATTTATTTTTATAAATAAAAATATATTTTATATACATATTTAAATAAAAATATATTTTATATACATATATATGAAATCATAATTCGTACATACATAAACACACACACATATATACAGATATAATAATTCTCAAATCTAAATAAATTCGATAAAAAATAAAGAGAAGAAGAAGAGCCTGATTGTTCTTACAAACAAATTTAGTCTTAACATTAAAAAGAAATTCAAGAAATTTTGAAGGACGATTGAGTCCGTCCGCTAAAGTGCACGAAAAAAAAAAATAATAATCCGATAAAAAAAATAAAAATAATTACACCTTTTCTATATTCACATTTGACAATGTTAATCCCACGCTAGTTTTAAAATTTTTATTTCTTCCCATTACTTTCTCCCTTGCGAATAACGTCCAACTCTTGCGTTTATTTACAAGTCCGAGAGTGAAAAATATGAATGTTGTTTTCACGAGCATTTCAATATCGAGCATACGCACATTGAAAGAGAAAGAAAGAAAAAAAACACACATACTTACATATATACATATATACATATGTATGTGTGTGTATATATATACAACGTCGACTATGTTTCATACACTGTAAACACTTTAAATAATAAAGCGGCTAGTGTGTACTTCCGTGCACCCTTCTGTTATTACGTTCCGTTGAAGGGTACTGGGTAACAACGCACCACGAGTTGGTTCGTACGTCTGCATTCGTTATATCCTATCGTAAGGCTTACAGGTATTTAAATTTTTCTCGATAACCCTCCTTTCGAACATTTTCATCGTTAAATTACACTCTCATCTAATGGAAATCATCCACATTTGTGGTATCGGACGATTTGTAATATCAAAACTTAAAATAAATCGATGAAAAAAGTAATAATTGAATTAAATCCACCAAACATTTCTATCTTTTTCTCATTCATATATATATATATATATATATATATATATATATATATATAGGTCGGGGAAAAAGAAATCCATTATTTTATTTTTTTTTTATTTGACCCAAATCGGACAATCTGAAACATGTTAAATAAAGTCTTGAAGTTCACGTAAAAATAATGGATTTCTTTTTCTCCAACTTATATATATATAAGTTGGAGAAAAAGAAATCCATTATATATATATATATATATATATATATATATATATATATATATATATATACATATACATCTTTCATCTTTTTTTTACTTCCATATCAGAAATATATATATATATTTATAAAATTATTTGTAATAATTAATTATATATTTATTTAAATTATAAAATATAATATTTATTAATTTATTAATAATTATTTATTCATATTAAGAAATTTTATTATATATATATATATGTATATAGCCTAATTATAATATATATATATATATATTTAGTACTTTTTCTTCTTGCAAATGAATGTGCACGTGTATTATCGCAGTTTATTATATTGAACCATTCATTTCTTTTCTCTTACATTTTTTTTTTAACTTCAATTAAAAAAATTACACACGTATATATATATATATATATATATATATATATATATATATATATATATATAAATGATTCGTTACAATGATTTACATCATCAGACGATATATCTCACGAACAGAATCTGTTTCGACTGTAATTGTACTTAAGTACCTTTTTATTATAGAAATCGATTCGTACAATGAAAGATCGTAGTCCTAAGTTTCCATTAAAAAAAAAAAAATATCAACAATTTGAAAATCTGATTTAGTATAATTATCTTCAGAAAAGAATATTTTTTGCGTCATCAAATGTGTATCTCTTGAAACACTATAATTTTATCCTGTAACATTTTCTTTTTCATAAAATCAAAAACGACAAAAATATCTAAGATGATAATAATTATTAATTCTCTCTCTCTCTCTCTCACCCCTTTCACTCTCTCTCTCTCACCCCTTTCACTCTCTCTCTCTCTCTCTCTCTCTCTCTCTCTCTCTCTCTCTCTCTCTCTTTCTTTCTCTCTTAATTTATTTCATATAACAAGAACATTCCAGAAAATAAGAAATATCTTAATGATAACTCCGGCACGTTTAAACAAAAGAAAAATAAAAAGAAAAAGAGTTCGTATAAATGTACTATCTTTTTTTAAGTCCCATTTGACTTTGATTTCGACTTTGCAAAATACTTTCTATCGAAAATTAATTATTTCGTTAGAAACGAACTTACAGCGAAATATTATTAAAACGAGCGTTTAAATTCTTCGTGAGAGAATAAAACGTACGTTTTCCAGGAAATCCAAAAAACGTCCGAACATTTGAAAAGATAGTGAGAGATTCATTGATGAATTGTTTATAGGTTTTATATTAACACGCGAACAAAATCTCTCTGAACGTTTTTAAGAAAAGTCATAAGAAAAGTAAATAAAATAAAGATGATTCGTTGAAAATCAAATCCATTCTACCTTGAAATCAAAATTGTATATTTAGACGAATTTTCATTCATCGTTTAAACGTACTAGAGTACGTTATCATTAAAGTATTTCACGCTTAGTTTGAAACATCTTGTAATATCTTCTCCATATTTTATACGTATATATACGTATGCATATATTGTATATATTATCTATGTATATATATATATATATATATATATATATATATATATATATTCATTCTAATCCTTATAGAAAACTAAAGGAAACGCCTTATCTCACTCACTCTCTCTCTCTCTCTCACACACACACACACACACACACACACACACACACACAGACACATTCACTCACTTATTCTCTTTTTTTCCCGATTTACTCCACGATAAACGTAACTATAGTACTACTGGCAAAGATTTTGCATAAAAACTGTATTTGACCTATTTCGATTGCCAAAGTCTTTTCAAAAAGAATATCTTCGAGAATTTTCGAACGACATGATTTAGTTCTTTCTCTCTCTCTCTCTCTCTCTCTCTCTCTCTCTCTCTTTCTCTCTCTATTTTTCTGCAGATATATATGATACATATATACATACATACATACATATATACATATGTACAATACATACATGTATATGTACGTACCGACGTGCATCTATATACGATATAACAAAAACATTTCTAAACCTTTTATCCATTTCTTCTATACATACATATGTGTAAGTATGTATTTCGTACTTTAATAAGACCAAACTTATGAACTTGTTTTATTTCCTTAAAATGATATTATGCACTTCCAACGCATGTACGTGTTCACATATAAAAATAATTTTATTTATACATTGGATATATATATATATATATATTTTTTATATTGTAGATATTGTGTATATATATATTGTATATATATATATATATATATACACATATAAATACACACATATTTGAAACATCTGTT
Source organism: Vespa mandarinia (assembly GCF_050613455.1). Lineage (NCBI taxonomy): Eukaryota > Metazoa > Arthropoda > Insecta > Hymenoptera > Vespidae > Vespa > Vespa mandarinia. The sequence goes on along the minus strand of NC_140816.1, from coordinate 1,632,196 downwards.
ATCCCTCTTCTCCTCTATTCCCTCTCTACCCTATATACTCTATCCCTTATTCCCTTTCTCCCTTTTTAATGTAATTCCAGTGTGCACGTCACCTACATGTAACCTCGTTAGAACAAGGGAAAAGAGAACACCGTCGAATGTTGTATCGGATTGGCTCTAGCGACAATTTGATGAAGCTCGTAGGTAATAGGGAAAATATCGAGATATAATTTGATTCTGCGGTCGTCTATCTCGTCTATGATGACGAAGATATGAGAAAGAAAGAGAAATAAAGATACAAAGAGAGAGAGAGAGAGAGAGAGAGAGAGAGAGAGAGAGAAAGAGAAGATGGAATTTTATAAATTGTTTTTGTATGAAGATTTGCATATCTTTGCGTAATTTCTCAGGAGAGTATAAACAGCGACAGAGAGAGGAGAAGGTATATAGTTTTTTATTATTCTATTTTTTTTTTTTGTATTTTTAATTCTTTTTTTTCCCTTTTTTCTTTTTTGTTTTTGTTTTCATTTATTTATTAACCTTCATTGCCGCACAAAAATTGTCCATTGACTTGTATAAATACTACATGAAAATACATATTTCAGTGTGAAATTTGATAGAATTTATAAATAAAAAAGAAAAACATATTTTTTTATTCGCGATTCGTGATAAAACGGTTTCGAAACGAGAGTAAACTACTCTCGAACTTTTAAATCATTTTTTCACGTTGGTATTACGTTTTTTACGTTCTACGATTTTTTTCTTTTTCTTTCTTTTTTTTTCTTTGTTTCGATTTTTTTCACGAATTTAATCGTTCAATTATGAAACGACATTAAACGTGCATCATAGGTCTTCTATTAGTTAATTATTAGAAAATTTGATTAATCATTTTGGTGTGTTTCATTTTGTTATCTAATTCATGTAGCTGAATTACGGTCGAAGAAAAGGTGTTCAATCGGATTAGAAAATATCATTGAAACCTTACACGTAGAGACTTTCGTGTTTCTTCGACGATGAGTCAAGAACATAATCATTGAACTTGTACAGACGTATATATATATATACATACGTGTGTGTGTATGTGTGTGTGTGTGTGTCTAAGGAAGAAAAAAAATTATTTTTTTATTAAATAATAAAAAAACGTATAAGTATAAGATATTAAATGAATTAAGTTTTTATATACTTGTGCATATCTATTAAATTTATGATACATATGTGCATATCTATAGCTACGTAAGTATTATAAACGTAGCAAACATCGAGTAGGACGAATTACTTGAATGAACGTCGCAAATCGACGCTATGACATAGATTTAAGTACGAAACTTTTCAAGAGACATTTCTAACAGGGGCTTCTTGGTGTTATACATATTTTCTGAACTATGCAACGACGAGCTATATACACATAGACATATATAAATCAGTATTTATATATGCATTATGTATCTCTTTATATATACAAAAATACATAGTAACATGTTAACGTATGTATTACGTGTAAATAGTCGATTTATTGAAAAGTTCTCTCCATTTTATTTATCTTTTTTCTTCTTTTTTTCTTTATTTTTTTTACTAAAAAAAATAAATAAAAAATAAATAAAAATAGAAAAAGAAATTAAAAGGAAATTCTATTCGATAAATATTTAAAATGGAAAATATGTACATATATAATTGTGCAGTAAAATGAACAGTAATTATGAGAAATATATATATATATATATATATATATATATATATATATGTTCATGTATTTCTATATATAATATATATAACATATATAACATTCTATATATAACATATATATACATTCGTTCATATACGTATATTTTTATTATCAAACATTTATATATGTTTTTACATATCTATATAAAGAGAAAAAAATTTTAATTTAAAAATAATTATGAACTAAGTAGACACCAATTATAAAAAACGTACGAACACGTATTCCCGCATATATGTATATTCGCGTACATATTTATTTTCGACAACGTACATATATACCTATTACGTATGAAAATTTTTATGAAATATTATTTAAAAATAATAGTACACTAAATGGATAAGTTGTATTTATTAACATGATAAATATACGAAATTTTGTATATTCAAATAAGTATGTACATATATACGTATACGCATACACATATAACGAACATATTATGTATAATGAAAAATTCATCAGTGCTAATGCTAATGTATCGTTAAGTGTTGTAATACGTCTATCATGAAATCGGATAAATATAAAACAGGACAGTCAATCACAACTACGGTTTATACTATCGTAGTCCGATATCGGTTGAATTGTGCATGATGCAGATCGTTAGAGAAAGTGCACTTCAACGTTCGTACGCGTGGCAGTAATGCAATTCTCTCGAATTTGGCGGGAAGCGTGGACAGTCGACACCCGTCACATCGAAATTACACGAGTCGGATAGCGTACGAAGGTTTAGTGCTCTGTGTTATGTACGATGAAATCTCCCCTTGAAATATCCATCTTCGATTAGAACGCATTTCATCTATGTATGCCACAGTCGGTACTGTACATATACATATATATATACATAGTCGGATGGATAGATATTTCGTATCCATTGATGCATCCATGCACTTCGAAACCAGCCTATACTTACTTTGGAGAAACAAAGTACTACTTACAGCCGCCCTTTTGTTTCGACGATGAGCGTGCCGTATTTTCGTTGTAACTTTCCAGCTTCGTTTTTCTCCCTTTTCTTTTTTTTATTTCTCCGTTTTTTCTTTTTTTTTTTTTTTTTTTTTTTGGAGATATCTTCACATTTTCTCACGAAAATGAATAGTAGAGAATGATAAGAGTATGAAAGAATGCAGCCAAGAAATAAAGTCAGTCATGCCTATTTCCTTTTCAATTTTCTGATAAAACGATGAAAAAAGCAAAGACATTCGATGAATTTTACTTTATCTCAATTCCGATATTCTCTCTCTCTCTCTCTCTCTTTGTCTCTATCTATCTATCTGTCCATCTATCTCTCTTTTTTCCCTTCTCCCTTTTTTCTTTTTTCTTCCTTTCACCACGATATATCTTTCTACTTCTATCGACCGTCGTAAAATGTCGATACTTCGCTTAGACCGACATATTTCTTGAGAATATAAACCCTCTTTGTTAACTCGCATACTTAATACGCCATTCTATGATTTGTCGAGAAATAAAAATATATAAAAAAGAAAACGATAACGCGATATAGAAATATTTCTTTATGGATATTTACTTATATTCACTTAACGATCTCTCTCTCTCTCTCTCTCTCTCTCTATATATATATATATATATATATATATATATATCATTTAATAGTAATAATAATCCAATGTTAAATGTCGTATTCGATTCTATTCATTTTCATCACAGATTGCCGCTGTAATAGGCAATCTTCGTCGTTGCATCGTATGCAAGGCTAAGATGCATTAGGAATACTGTAGAGTTTCTCACACGGGAACGTGCACGATAGAGAGAGAGAGAAAGAGAGAGAGAGAGAGAGAGAGAAAGAGAGAGTGTCAACGCGAACTTTGCCTCGAAGTCTCGCTAAGTCAATTATGCGCTAAGTATAACCGTATAAAATCACGGTTACCATCGTAATTACATGGAGATCCGAGTGGCAAGACTATAAGCGAATATAGCGTAATATAGCACGACGAGTGGGTATTTTGTTGATAAGAAGAAGAAAAAAAAAAAAAGAAAAAAGAGAAAGAAAAAAGTCGATAGATAGCGGTAACATGCACGATGGACAATAATAAAAAAGAGTAAAAAAAACGGAACGAAAGAGAGGAAACAGAAGGGGGGAAAAAAGGTGAAAAAAATCAAATCATTTCCTGTAATAATATTTAATCGGATATGTGTAGGTGTGATCATTCGTTTTTTCGTTTTTTTTTTGTCGTTTTTCCAAAAGTCCGTATCGTCAAAATGCATGCAAACCTATACAAACATATACACACACATACCTGTACATTCACCCATAGAGATTCCTATATACATACAGAACAAGAAAGATAGAGAGAGAGAGAGAGAGTGAGAGAGAGAGAGAGAGAGTGAGAGAGAGAGAGAGAGAGAGAGAAAATATCAGAGTAGTTTTGCAAACGAAAAACACAGCGTATATTCGTGCCGAGTAAAAAAGAGAGTATTCACCCGTTCGTATCTCTGAGCAGACGAGAAGTAATTCCATAAGTGAGAGTACCCTCATAGGTTAATTATGCGTTTCGTAAAACGGTCTAGACTACCGTTTTACCTTCCTTGACATGCATATGAGCCTAACGTTTTTTCTACGGCTAACATTTTTTCATAAATGAGAAATAGGAAGAGGGGAGGGAGGGGGTGAAAAGAGGGAGGGAGAGGAAAAAAAGAGGGGTTATTTTTCTCATTAAAACGATTCAGACCTTTTTTCCATTTTAATTGCAAAACGAATATCTTTAAAAATATACGAGATTTCACTCTCTCTCTCTCTCTTTCTTTCAAAATCATTAAACGTATGAGAAATGCTTTATCAATCAGATTTAGACGAATTATTTTTTCATTATTTCGACGATAAAAATGATATAATTTTTATCGCAGGGACTCTGAATAGATTCACATATGAGAAAGAGAGAGAGAGAGAGAGAGAGAGAGAGAGAGAAAGAAAAGAGAAAACGTGACAAGGCATCACTGTCATAATTTCAAGATATGTATCTTTGATTTTATTTTTCTCTCTTCTTTTCTCTCTCTCTCTCTCTCTTTCTATCTATTTCTATTTCTGACTCTTTCTCTCTTTTAAATAAAAATCCATGCGTCGAATTAATTCAACGGAAACGCTATGTCATCGTCAAATATGCAAATCTTTCTAGCGAACCACATATATCAAACGAAACTACGAGATATATATATATATATATATAGGTGCAATGAAAAAAAAAAAATAAAAAACTAAAACGAAAAAGTAGAGAAAAAAGAACGTAACAGTCATTCGGACTATAAATCATTTCGATACGTTTCAATGCGAGCGTTAACAATATAATACGATACAAATCGAACATTTTATTTCATTGTTAGATCCTTTTTAATTTTTTTTTTCTTTTTTTTCTATCTTTTTTAATTCCATCGTACAACGTCGGTATCAATCGTTTTTCGTACGGATTATTAATGGAGACACAAAAGGAATAAAATTCTTCATAATTTTATTATAAATATCGGTATGCTTTAAATAACCTTATAGCGTTTACATAGATTTTTTGACCATAGAATTATACAAACTATTTGTCCATGATAGTAATATATTCTTTATGATAGCGTGATAACACTATCTATTTGCGTTGATCAGTATTATTATTAATTAATATGTAAGTATATTAATAAAATATTTTGTCAAATAAATGATCGGTGTATCTATATGTGAATATTTTGATCGGTATAATATAATTAAGTGTCAGAATTGCATAACTTGCGTATTATGTATTATTATTTTATTATAAATATCTACCGATCAGATTTATATAAAATAATGATCAAATGTTTAAAAATACTGACTCAATAAATAGCAACCATAGAATAATACATGTTCAATATACGAGGTCAAGGGATGGGGATACTTCTTTGATGAGGAGATATTAATGTGTGTGTATGTATGTGTGTATGTATGTGTGTATGTATGTGTGTATACAAAACGATTACTATAGCAATTCTTGATATTAGAACCTTGATTGAGTCTTAACAATGACCGTGTTATTTGCTGTTGAATCGTTGATTTATCATTTTTGAAATATTCATTGTAATTCATCAATGAACAATTTCCAAATGCTTTAATCGATTATAAAAGAATTCCAATCGTTTAAATTCCAACGAACTACTTTCCATAACTTCATAACGTATATTGAAAAGATTTCATTTACTTTAATGGAAGTTTAAAAGCTAATGATATACGGTATGACAATAAAATATTATAATAATGAAATAAAAACTATTAAAAATATATATCCGAAAGAATTTTGTCGACGTTTGCTATTATACTCGAAAATTATTATTAAACTCATGTTTAAAAGTAATTTTTCGGAATTTATTACTTAAGATTAACGATTAAAGAAATTACTAGAATCCAAAACGATCGTGAAAATTGAAAGTATTATAATATATTGGATAACGGGATCATTTACAAATAATTTTCAAAGATATCGTATTAATATCCATTTTGATTTTATTCGATTGAAATTTATTAAAGCATTTAATTTTCCAATTCGTTAGACATTATCAGCTTCTTCGAGGGTTTCGCTTTTATCCTTTGTACTTCTATTATATTGATTAAACGTTTTACGGTGTAACACTTGATAGCAGGAAACTACAAACGATATCTTTCTCTTCGATCTTCTTATTTCCTTCCGTAATCGTATCTTTACTTTTTATTAAGAAAAAGAAAGAAGAAGAGGAGAATAAGAAAAGGAGAGAGAGTGAGAGAGTGAGAGAAAGATAAAGGCAGCATTATTTTTTCGTTTGAAAAAGAATATAATAAGATTTGCATTGTTCGAGAATGCCATCGAATTCGTTAGACTTTGATGGAAAAGAAAACGAATGATAAAAAAACAAAAAGGAGATAATTGCCTCGTTGAATATTCAACGATGATGTAAAGTATATCGTATTAATATTAATGTGTCAAAATAATTATGAATTTTTAAAGTAAACGTTTAATTTTTATTCTTTTTTCCAATAATATTATACATATATTTAATTGGATATAATATATATTATATCCAATTAAATATACGTTATTCTCGATTATAAAATTTATAGATATTTTTTATTCGTTATTAAATCAAACAAATTGATACTAATATGATAACTATAATTGATACTATATTATCTTAATTGATAATAAATTATGTAATATCATTGTATATAAATACACACTGGTCTTTCACGTTTTCCGAAAGTACAGAAATAAAAGATTAAATTTAGTCAGAAGGATATATAGAAAAAAGAAGGAAATAAAAAAAAAAGAAAAAGAAAAAAAGAAAATTAATCAGTAGCATCACAAAATTTTTGATATAAAAAAATTTGATTAAATGATATTGTGAATGACGTTAAATATGTTTCTAAAATAATATTCAATGTGAACGAATCGGGAAAATAAACGAGTATATAGTATAAAGAAAAGATAGAGTACATAGAAAAACACGAAAAAAAAAAAAAATAAAAAGAAATATTAAAACAAATATAAATCTTAATGCACTATTTTGCATAAGTATAAAAAATATATTATAATTAATCTATGTATCGAAACAAAAGAATGCATTATGAAAAATTGACGAATATATATTAGTGAAAACTTTTCATTATGTAATTTTTTTTATTATGTAATATTTAAGTGGTAGGAACTTGAGACCATTCGAAGAAGAAGGATATTTATATACATAGATGACGTTTTGTGTACACATACACACGCGCGCACATGCATTTATATCTCCAACAACATGGAATTGTGAACCCTCCTTGAAAAATAAGTCAAAGGTTCAAAGGGTAAAATGGGCTAAGAGAAATTCGAGTACGTATGATATCGAACGTTTCATTTAGCTTTTTTTTTTATTTTCCATTTAATGAAAACACGAGAGCACTTAGGATCGTTCATGTATTTAGAAAATGTCGCATGTTCATACACATGGGGATAAAATCATTGAATAATCAGAGAAAAAGGAAAAAACAATATTTATTACTTATAACAATACAACGTTTAATTTATAATTTGTAGTATAAAATTTTGTTAAAATGAAAATTATAATAATCTAATCGTTCTATTATCACCGTTTCAATATTTATTAATTTTAATTAAACTAGATTATAATATACTATACTCTATATAATTAATATACTCAAGTAAATATAATATAGTATACTATATTATACTAATATATAATATACATATAGTATATTACTATACACTATAGTATACTCTTACATACTACAATATTATACTAATATATTGTCATATCATTAGTATAATATAAGTATGTATTTATTGTTAGTATAATGTGTGTGTATATTTATGCACATATATACACACAAAATAATAATATATAATAATAATAATATAATAAAGAAGTTAGAGTAATATAATTTTTGTTTAAAAATTTAAAAAAAAAAAAAAAAATAGATCATATGTTATCACTTTTTTACGATCACTATACATGCATACTCAAGGTATATTTTGTGTTCTTTATTTTTTTATTATTTCTTTTTTTTTTCTTCTTTTTAAGGATTGGTCAAACTGGGCGTCCACTGCGTGTTGGGCAAGAAGGTGGCGATCAAGATCATCAACCGCGAAAAATTGTCGGAGTCCGTGTTGATGAAAGTTGAACGCGAGATCGCCATTATGAAGTTGATAGATCATCCCCATGTTCTCGGCCTTTCGGACGTTTACGAGAATAAGAAATATCTGTGAGTAAATAACTTTTCTTTCTGTTTTTTTTTTCTATTTTTACAAAGCTTATAATTTAATAATCTTCGATCGATTTGTTTTATTTCGTCAAGTTTTAATTGTTCAAGTTTCGTCACATTTTAATTGAAGAGAGACGAAAAAAACGATCGAACGATTAATTCAATTTGATACAGTTCGTTGACCTCCTTACGTCTATCTTTTTGTATGTTTTTTTTGTCCTTTTTTTTTTTATTTTCTTCATTCTTTTCTCTATGTACGATAGATACCTCGTTCTGGAACACGTCTCAGGTGGAGAGCTCTTCGATTATCTGGTTAAGAAGGGCAGATTAACGCCGAAAGAGGCCAGAAGATTTTTTCGACAAATCATTTCCGCATTAGACTTTTGCCATAGCCATAGCATATGGTAAGTTAAGCCATGTTTTTATTTTTTTATTTTTTCATACGATAATATTGCAACATAAATGGACGATATGATCAATACGAATGTGACTGAGATATAAGCTAGAATGAAAATTATTTTTCCACAAAAAGTCGGTTATATTTTTCATATTATAAAAAAAATATCGAAATTCTATTATACCTATGAAAACTTCTTGATTTTTATGTCCGTTGAACGAAGATTTTAAAACAGATTTAAAAAAAAAAGAAAAAAAATTCGATACATCATAAATTTCTCATATTTTCTTCAATGTGAAGAAAAATATTTATCACAAAAGTTTTTCTCGATACAAATGATCGAAATCTTATGGCATTGTTCTCATTAACGACGTTCGATTGTTATTCGTTCTATTTGTTATTATTTAATAATTCTAAAATGTAAAATAATGCAAATAGAAAAACCTTATTAGATATCAACACTTATGGATATCCGTAAAACGTAAATACAATTTACAAACCGTCTTTCTCCATCCCCCTATATCTCATCTTCTTCTTCTTCTTTCGATGAGGCCTGCTAGGGACCACGTGCCAATTTCATTTCTTCACACTTAGCTGTTCTCTTTTCCGTTCCCTCCAATATTCCTTCATCTTTTCACTATGCTGTTTTCTGTCCTCAGACCATTTCGCACCAGGTTTCTTCTTCAATCTTCCTTGGAATCCTTCCATGCTTAATACCCTCTTTCTAAAAATCTCTCTATCTATAATTTCTTCTTCACTTATATTATTTCTTTTTAGATCTTTCTTTACTTCTTGAATCTAGTTAGTTGTTATCTTTTTCTCCCAAAGGTACATGAGTATTCTTTTTGTTAATCTGGAATCATCCATTCTATAAATATGGCCAAAAAATTGCAGTCTTCTTCTCCTTATCTTTTCTGTTATGCCTTTTATGTTCCTGTATATTTCATCACTAGATCTTAATTTCCATACTTCTGTTGTTTTCACTGGACCTAAAATTTTCCTCATGATTTTCCTTTCTAGTACTTCTAGTTTATCTAATCTATAATTTAGTACCAAACATTAACTCGCGTATAAGCATTCCAATTTCACTACTGTAGTGTAGTGCCTTATTTTAAGATTTTTAGATAAACACTTTTTGTTATAAAAATTCTTAGTGATATTATACGCCCTTTCCCTTTTATGTACCCTTTCTTCTACTGCAGATTTTTCTAAATCATTTTCTTGAATTATTTCTCCCAGGTATTTGAATTTCTTTACTTTTTTCACTGGACTAATATCTGTAGTCAAAAACTATCTCGACGTTTGTAATAAATTTAGTTTTTTCTACGGAGATTTTCAAACCTACTTTGTTGGCTATTTCTTACAAGAGATTGATTTGTGTTGTTGCACTTTTTAGGTTGTCTGACACTATAGCAAAATCGTCTGCGAATGCTAGGCAACTTATTTCAATGCCTTTATTTTTTCTCCCCAAAGTTACTGGCGAACTGTTATGTTCTTTTAGCTTTACATTCCAAATTCTGACAATTTTTTCTAGAACACAGTTGAACAGAAAAGATGATAAACCATCACCTTGCCTTACACCTGTATTTATCTCAATAGGTTTGGATATCTCACCCATAAATTTTACTTTTAAAATCGTGTCAGTAAGTGTTTCATGTATTAAGTTTGCCAATTTATTTTTAACTCCAAATTCACGTATCGTTTTATCTATGGTTTCTCTATCAACCGAGTGAAGTGACTTTTTAAAATCTATAAAAGTTACAACTATCTCCTTTGAATTCAGTATCCTATGGCGAATTATGGATTTTAAATTAAAATCCATATTTCTCCTATACCTCATATTATAATAACATTTTATTAAGAAATCTATTTAAAGTAAATACGTAATATTCTTACGTCAGGCACAAAGACTAACTGACACGATTGTCGTCTATATGAGTCTACTATATGAATTCTACGAATTGGGTTAAGGATTCGTTCTTAGTGTTTAGCGGGGACAGAGAAGAGAGGGAGAGGGAGAGGAAAGAAGTGGGAGTTAGGAGATGGAAGGAATTGTAAAAGGAAACAAAACAAAGGGCAGACGATGAGAGTGAAGTTCGAAAAGGCCTAGTTGGCAAAGAGTATCGGGAAAACTGGAGTTCAATCGAATAAATTTTCTCTTCGCGATGGTAGACCTAATTTATAGACGAGAGGTAGGACAAGAAGGAGGAGAAAGAGGAGGAAAAGGAGGAGAGGACACCTTCGTAAGATTGGTTCACTCGATCGAGAATATAATGGGGCGTAGAATACCTCAGATCAACTTTGAGCTAAATTAAAACATTACGTGATTTCGTGAATTCTTTTTTTTTTTTTTTTTTTTTTTATAACGCAAATACATTTTTAAACCTATCGGATTATTATTTCCGAGGGTATAAATATTACAGTACTTTATTTGGAGTCAAAATTATTCATTCTATATTATAAATCACAATAGCTGTTCAAAGTGCCTGCTGGGATGTATAGCGCATCCCAAAGTGCACAACTTCGAAATTACTTTGAGGTATGCGCAAACAACTAGGATTATAAATACATATTTAAACTTATATCAATCGTTTGTTGAATTTAACACAAGGCTAAATCTAAGGTGGCCATCGTTCTTTTATTTTTTTCAGTCATAGAGATTTAAAGCCTGAAAATTTGTTATTGGATGAGAAGAACAATATTAAGATAGCGGATTTTGGGATGGCGTCGTTGCAGCCAGCGGGTTCAATGTTGGAAACAAGCTGTGGCTCGCCCCATTATGCCTGTCCGGAAGTGATCAGAGTTAGTTTCTTAATATGATCGTATGATAATGTATTCTCATTTTGACAAACGATTCTTTCGTAATAAAACAAAAACAACAACAACAATAAAAAAAAATAAATAAATAAAAAAGAATGAAAAATAAGAAAAACTCATTCTTTCATTTATTACAGGGAGAAAAATACGATGGTAGAAAAGCAGACGTATGGTCATGCGGTGTTATACTTTATGCACTTTTAGTTGGAGCTTTACCCTTCGACGACGATAATCTAAGAAAATTATTAGAGAAAGTTAAACGCGGAGTGTTTTACATACCACACTTCGTACCACCGGAATGCCAGAATCTACTTCGAGGAATGATAGAGGTTGATCCGGACAAAAGATTAACGGTAAGCTACTTACACAATGGCAAATCGAATTTCTCTCTTCCCCTCGCATTCCCCTCCCCTCTTCCCTCTTTCATCCCACCTATTCCATTTACCATAACATACGATCGTGTTCCTAATACTTTATTTTTTCTATTTTCTTTTTCTTTTTCTTTTTTTTTTTTTGCTACATTCTCTAGTTTTTTTCTATTTTGTTTTAATTTACTAATCGTTCAAATTAAGCACAAGAAATATAATAAAGTATAATATACTCCACGTACATACATCGTAGATATAAAATAAATATCTGCATCCTATGTGAAAGTGCACATAAAATAAAATATATATTGCATAAAATAAAATAATAAAATAAATATATGTACCCTACGTATACTAAATGTATAAAAAAAGATATATATATATACATCCCCAAGTGTATTATAAATATAAAAATAAATATATATTATACTATATATGTTATAATAAATTTATAATCATGTATAGTACGGATATAATACATATCTATAAGTATGCAACGTGTCATCTCTTTTTGTTCTTTTTGAATGAATCTTTTTAATCTTTTAATCTTTTAATTTAATCTTTTAATTTAATATTTTGAATATTTTTATAATATTCAAATAATATCGCACATAACGATATTATTTTTCAGCTTGCCGAAATAAACAGGCACCTGTGGGTAACGGCGGCGGGGAAAGGAGAATTAGAATTGGAATTATCGATGATGGACGTGGTGCAAACGCACGTTCTTCCGTCCGTTGACGCCATCGATCCCGACGTCTTGCAAGCGATCGCCAGTTTGGGATGTTTCAAAGAACGCGATAAATTAATTCAAGAACTTCTTAGCCCGAAGTAAGAGATTTTCAAAAGGAATTATAAAAGATTAATATAGAGAAGTATAACAATTAGATTATTATACGTTCAATCAATATTATTTTATTAATCGTAAGTATTTTGTAAAACAAATGATCAGTATTTATGAGTATAATTTCAATAGAATGTTTGAAAATCGAGCATTAGCTTTAACAACAACAAAAAAAAAAAATATGAGAAATGACCATATCCTCGCTAAAAATATTCTAATTTTAAAAACTTATTCTCTTTATATTCGTACGATCGAAATCATAATCATAATATATCGAATCGATTTATTTAGTCAATCTCTCGATAACAAATTCGATCGAATTTCGAATATTTTTTCCCGTACATGTCTCTCCTTTATTTATTTATTTTTTTATTTTGTTTTGTTCCCTTTTCTTTTCTTTTTCTTCTCTTACCGCGATATCAATTGTATGATTGTTTTTTTCTTTCTCTCCTCCTTTTTTTTCTAGTCATAACACGGAGAAAGTGATATACTTTCTCTTGCTCGAAAGAAAACGAAGGAGGCCAGCATGCGAGGACGAGCTCGAGGTAATGAGAGGTGGTGTAAGAGGATCCGGGGGACAATTGGAAGCCGATCCACCAAGAAAACGAGTGGATACGTGTCGTGTTAACGGCAGTACCGCGTTAAATCTTGGACAAATTAGTCATGGTTCACCTTTGACACCAAGAAGACAGTCAAGGTAAAATTAAACAACTTTTAAAGAGATATTGGCTTTGAAAAAAAAAAAAAAATGAGAAATGACTATATCCTCTTTAATAATATTTTGATTTTAAAAACTTATCTTCTTCATATTCGTGTATATTACATTAAAAAGCTTCTCCTGTAATTATTTCAAAATCAATTTTTCAATTGAGGACAAGTTAAAAGCATTGACACTTTTAAAAATATTATATTATATTTTCTATTACCATTTTACTACCATTCTTTGTTTTTTTTTGTCTTTTATATATATATGAATATTTGGATCAGTAAACCATGAAGTATCAAAGATGCGTCATTATATATTAGATATTAATATTTTATTATAAATATTGATTAGATTTATTTAAAAATATCGAAAGGAAAAGAATATATTGAAAATAACGACGGAATAAATAATAGCCAAATTAAAGATGATTTTACATATTCTTTTTCTATATCTTTCTTATTTTCTTTCTCTTTCTCTCTATTTTCTTCTACTTTCTTGTTTCCTTTATTCGTGCTTTTATTCACGATGACAAGGCATATTTCTTTGTAACGAAGAAAAATAACAATGTTAACGACGGCGAACGTCTTATCACAACTCTGACCTAGATCTTGGTTCTATCACTTTTCGATCACGGTACAGTGAACATTCGGCTTTAAGGAAACTCAAATAATTATTATATTTTGTTATAATTCTACAGCTCTTTCTTTCAGTGATATCTTTCTTCTTGCTTTCTTTCCTTTTTTATTTGCCTTATTTTCGTTCTTTTCTTTTTTTCTTTTTTTTTTCTATTATCAATTATTCGTTTTTTTGTATTCAATGAAATATCACAATATCAAACGAATTGTGGATAGCAAAAAAAGTATGCATTGGCTTTGATTTTTTTGAACAAAAAAAGAAAAAATAATTACATTTTGCTAGAATTTCAATTCTTTTGTCTTTTTTATTCCTTTTTTTTTGTATACAATGAAATATCATTATTTCAAATGAATTTTCGATCACAAAAAAAGTGAGTATCAGCTATGACGAGAAGTAATTACATTTCCTCCCTACAATTTATTGCCTTTCTTTTTTCTTCGTTCATTTCTTTTTTTTTTATATTGAACGCACATAATTTCAATAGAATACTTAACGGAATAAAAATCGAGCATTAAGTTTGAAATAAATA
>NC_140816.1:1607500-1612500 GCF_050613455.1 Vespa mandarinia | reverse complement strand
CGTAAAAATAAAAAAATATTGCGACGTAAATGGGAATTTCTTAAATTTTTAACAAAGTAAAGAAAGAAAATTTATATTTGTTGTTATAATATAGAACGTCATAGATCGATTCATTATCGAGTAATTAAAAAAGTAATAGATAGTATCAAAGTCACATACATCTATTCATATATATGTATACATATATATTTTTTAATGGTTCCATATTATCACGAAGGTAGATCAGATGGGTCAACTTTGTAATTATCGACACAATTAATAATAATGAACTGGGGAGAACATTTCGAACGAGTCAGTGATAGTATCGTCGAAAAAAAAAGAAAGAAAATATAGAATTCGTTTACATATTTTTCTTTTCTTTTTTTTTTTTTTTTTTTTTTCATGTCAAAACTTTCCTCTTGTTTTTATACGTTATTATGAATCGTACATCAACGAAAGAATATTAAAAATATTTGAAATCGTTAGATTAATCTGTTAATCGAAAAAGAAAAAGATGAATTATCTAGGCTCATTTTTCGGATTACTTTCGTAATAATAAAAAGAAAGAAAAAAAAAAAAGAAATAAATAAATAAAAAGAAAAAAAGAAAAATAAGAAACAAATTGTTCATTCTTCTTTTCACTTCTGTTGAAAATAAAATTAATTTACTCTGAAGTTATTTATATCTTTCGGTCCGCGTAGAATTTGATTTTGAATCGATCGAAATAAATTTCATACCGACGTGTATATCCACTCGTACGACCCTTAAAAATCTCTCATCCAGTTTAACAGATTAGTGGAGGGAGGGCGGGGGAGGGGGAGGAAGGAAATAAAATAAAAAAAAAAAAGGAATTCCCTCGCGTTGCAATAGGTATACGATATATCGAGGTGGCACAAAACGCATCGATGAAATTCAGTTCGTTTTACAGTGGTCGCAGTCGGTGTTACACCGCCAGGCTCGCCACACACTGGCGCAGGTTCCGGCGCTTACCATTGGAGATCTCGATTGACCACATTGAAGAATTCCTTCCTGGGTAGTCCCAGATTCCATCGTCGTAAATTACTCACCAGTACGGAAGAGGTAAGAAATTTACGAATTTGCAGAACGTTTCTCATTTATCGATTCCAATTCGATTCTATCCTTTTGAATTCCATCGACACAAAATTGCATTCGAATTTATATCTTTCTTTTCTAAGGTACATCTAACACCGGAATCCTCCCCGGAATTAACAAAAAGATCATGGTTTGGTAGTTTAATGACGACCGAAAAAGACGAAACATTTACAGTTCTCGTTAAAGGAAAACAATTGGCCAGCGTGAAAGCCGATTTAATTCACGCTTTTTTGTCGGTAAGCATAATATATATATATATATATATATATATATATATATATATATATAATTATTATATATACATGTTATAATTCAATCGTACATTTAATATTATCTCGTCAAATTTTCATCTGTTAAATTTTATTATTATCACATATACATATATATATATATATATATATATATATATATATATATATATCAATTTACAGATAGCCGAACTATCGCACAGTGTGATTTCACCGATGTCGTTCAGAGTAGAATATAAAAAGGGTAGCACAGCACCGGCCATGTTTCAAAGGCAGGTCCGATTTCAAGTTGACATAAGTGGTATTACGAAGCAGTCTAACGAGCCATTATTCGCCATTACTTTTACGTTATTAAGTGGTAAATATTAAATATCTTACTTGTTTTTTCCCTTCCTTATATTATTAATCTCCATCACTCGATTACGACCACCTCACGTATTTTCTTCTCTCTTTTTATTCCTTCTTTCTTTTTTCTAAATGCAAACGAACAAAAACGTTTCTTCGAATCTCTCTCTCTCTCTCTGTCTCTCTCTCTCTCTCTCTCTTTCGTATATATCCTTGTCACGAGTTTATACCGAATAAAAGATGCGGCTAAGCAAATGACAAAACCGAAGGTACAAAGCCCTTTTAAAGTCTGACTGTAGCCACCGTAAACCGAAAAAGAGAAAGAAAGATGAAAAGATAAAGATAGGAATAGTGATAGAGATAGAGAGAGAGAGAGAGAGAGAGAGAGAGAGAGAGAGAGAGAGAAAGAGAGAGGTGGTTTGGCGTTTGGCATTTGGCAGCCATCCAAGCGCAACTAGATCGATGTTACCTTGGCACGTACGCCTTCTCCATACCGCGTTAAATCTTATCTACGTATATTTTACGGACGAAAGAACTAAAGAAGGTATACGTTACCTCACATCTTACTTTCTATACCTTTATTAACGTTTGGAAACACTGATTCGATGATGTCTTCGAGATTCAAAAGAAAAACAAAGAGATGAAAAAAAAAAGAAAAAAGAAAGAAAAAAAAAAGAAGAAACAAAAATACGACTGCACCCCTTTTCTCTCCTTTTCTAACAATTTTATACAAAATTTACGATTATTTAAACAATTTCTATATATTACGTTTCTCTTCCATTAGGAAATATTCGAAGATTTAGGAGGGTCTGCGAGCACATACAATCGCAAGTATGTTCTAGAAATGTCGGTTTGAATTTAACCGGCCAGAGCAGAGCAGCACCACCGAGTCCAAGAGCATCTAGAAAGTTTGCCACGGAAATGAGTGAAAGTTCTAGCTGCGGAAGTGACACCAGCGAAAGGCTATTCCTCAGTCCTCATCCCGCTACCAGACAGGTAGTCTGTTTCAACAAGGTAGTGCACCATTATCATCATCCTTTCGCCATTTATATTTGTCTTTTCTCTCTCTATTTTTTTTCTTTTTTTTTTCTTTTTTTTTTCTTATTTTCTCATTGTTTCCCATCGGAGTATTTTTTTTATTTCTTTTTTTTTTCTTTTCTTTTTTTTTTTTTTCGTCCTCTTACTTGTCTCAACGAACTTTAAACGAACTCGGAGAGTCTACGTTAATGAAATGACAATAGCTACGTTAATTAGATCAGTATAGTATCCAATTGCAATTAATTCTCTCGTAGGAAGAGATAGTAAATGGAAAAAAAAAAGAAAGAAAAAAGAATTTAAAAAAGTAGCTCTTACGCGTCAGTTTTAGGCACGACTCGGTAATCTCTTCTCAGTAATAACGATTTTCGATTTTAGTACCGGATAAAAAGCGAGCCGAAAATGAAACCTAAAGCCCGAAGAGTGGTCTCGATGTGCTCTTGATTCACGTAAAAATCTTTTTATCGTTTCTTCGTCGATCAAGCAAAAAATTATTATTATTATTAAAAAAGAACAAAAAAAGTACAAAGGAAAAAAAAATTAAATAAAATCATCATTTCCCATATTAGTTGCTTAAATTGCTCGATGATCATCACGTAGTGAATTCTCTTTTAAATCTCTCACTAATCGCTTAAATCGTAGAAAATATTTTAGATTATATAGATAGCACCCAATCCGCCCCACCCCCTACGTTATAGAGAAGTTCCCTTTGATTAGTCTTAGTTTGAACGAAATAATAATTTTATCATTTATATATACGTATATAAGATAAAATATTATTATGACAAAGTATAATTAATTGTTAATTTTTCTTTTTTTTCCCCTTCTCTCTCTATCTCTTTCTCTCTCTCTCTCCCTCCCCCTCTCTCTCTCTTTCTCTCTCTCTTTCTCCCTCTCTCTCTATCTCTATCTTTATCTCACTCTCACTCTTGCTATCTGTCGACGATCAGATCGACTCGGATATGGAATCGGACACATCAGTGTTCGATGTGAAGTCACCTACACGCGAAAATGGCCGAAGAAGTTCGACGTCGACCAACAATAACAATCCTTTACCTGGCGACTCAACACCGACACCAGGTAGTCCACCTAAAGCGGTTCGAAGTAATTCCGAAAGTCAAAACACACCGGAAAAAAAGTGCGTTACGACAATGAGCGGCAACAACATAGCGTGATACTATCAGAACTTACGTTTCGAATTCCAATCGAGTCTGAAGAACATCTGGGATAGTGCTCAGAGGTTTTGGTGAGATAAATAGAAAGAGAAACAGATAGATGAGGGAGAGAAAGGGAGAGGGAAGGAGAGAGAGAAAGAGAGAGAGAGAGAGAGAGGGAGAGAGAGAGAGAGAGAGAGAAAGAGAAAGACAGACAGAGAGATAAAGAGAAGAAGACCGTCGTATTTTTTTCAAGATCGACCAGAACAGTAACAGATCGACAGAGCTGAGAAGCCCCTGAAGAAGAAGAAGAGGAAGAAAAAGAAGAAGAAGGAAGAAGGAGAAAAAAAAATATAGGATATAAAACCAAAAATTTTCATCGAAGTGATCTTGGGGAAGGTCGGAAGTATTAAGAAAAAAATTCGTCAAGAATTTTTAAATGAGAAGAAAAACTAAAACAAGAAAGCTCAATTATTTCGAACGTTACCTGTCACATATATATATATATATATATATATATATATATATATCGAGTGGAAAGAAAAGCATTTGAAACTTTTCTAAGACAAAACTCGCAATAGAAAGGAATATAGAAGAAAAAAAGAAAGTAAAAGAAAATACCAGAATAATTTCTTAAGTGAGATGATAGATTTTTGTTGTTTCAGGATATTACATTTTCTTATTCTACAATAAGAAAAATACATAAAAAAAATATTATGTCAAAGCCAAAATGTTCACTAAAAACTATTGAGTTCCGGTTGGCAATTTATTTCATTTCTCTTATCGTTTGAATCGAAGCGATCAAATTCAAAATTTTTAATCGAGAGACAAACTTTTAATGATCTATATATATATATATATATATATATATATATATATATATATACGTCTTTTCGTTAAAAACGTTTTTTTTAATTCACTGAGGGATAATGATTTTTTGCTTTTTATGGAGAGCGAATAAAAAATAAGAGAACTTATAGAAAACAACAAAAACATCATTCAGATCAAAAAAGAAAAAAAATAGCTGTAACACGAACGAGCCTGGTACGAATGAGGGAGAAAAAATAATTAGCAAATAAATATACATATAAATATAAATATATGTATATATATATATATATATATA
>NC_140816.1:1415000-1597500 GCF_050613455.1 Vespa mandarinia | reverse complement strand
ATATCCATATATATTTTATTTTCTTTTCTATATGTAACATCAGATAGATGGTTTTCGTATGTCCAACGATTCGATCATTCCGATGTCGATAATATTCAGTAAAACGTCCATGACAACTGACAATAAAGGCTGTGAGTGCAAAGACGCTCTCTCTCTTTCTCTCTTTCTCTCTTTCTTTCTATTTATCTATCTATCTATCTCTCTTATTCTCTCTCTCTCTCTTTCTCTCTTATTCTCTCACTCTCTCTCTCTCTCTCTCTCTCTCTCTTTCTTTCTCTCTTTCTCTTTCTTTCTCTTTCTCTCAATAAAAAAAGAAATGACGTGAACTCTTCTAATTTGTAATAAACAAAGCTTCGCACGATTTTATCTGTGCTTCTCAATGTAATTTGTACATAGGACGTACACGTTCGAAAATTTAAAAAAAAAAAAAAAGGAAAAAAAATTAGAAAAAAGAAAAAAAAGAAAAGAAATAAAAAAGAAAAAAGAAAAAAAATAAACCCAGAGAAGAAAAATAGAAGAGGCGAAAAAAATTTATTGAGAAGATCAAATCCAGATACATCGGATGCATGCCGTCGTCGAGTCGCGAGGCCGAATTTTAATAATGAAACAAGAAATTAATTTTTGAAATAGCAACGACAAAACATACGCTTAATTCTTCGAGTCATTATTTTTTCCACAGTTCATTTTTATCTTTCTTCTTCTTTTTTTTTCCTTTTTCTTTTTCTTTCTTTTTCTTTCTTTCTTTTTTCTTTTTTGTGGAACAAAACGACCTTCTCGTCCGCAAACGATCGTTCTCGATCGTGGCATTTCATTCATATTAATTCCGAGACGCGAAGTTAATTCGAGTTAATTTAAATTAAAATCGATGTAATTACATAGTCGAATAAATAAATGACAGAAGAATTATAATCGTTAATCGGATAACGAAAACAAAGAACACAGGGAGGTTTTAATGGGCAGGGGCGGAGGTTGGGAGGGCGAGCACGGGGGACAGGGGACAGAGGGTGGACAATGAAAGAAACATATAAAAACGTATATAGACACACGTAACCATACAAGAAACATACAAAAGCAAACATTAGGATAACACACATCATATACGATATATATATATATATATATATATATATATATATATATGTATATATATATATATATATATATATATATGTATATATATATATATATGTGCGTGTATTTTGTACTCACTTTGCACACCGAGATCCGCCAAAAAGAAAATAATCGAGATGCTTGCCGGTTTCTTCGTCTAACGCTTAAAAATCTCCTTTTATTAGAAGAAAAGTCTGCACGAGAAAATACGAATCGCACAAGGCACATTATATTATGCAAAGAAAAGGAAACACGAATGAGATATAACGATGGAATAATTATCGATTCGAGAATTCGTATTTCGAGAATCGCAAGTAAAATATCGAATTGATCGATATATTTTAATCTTTAAACATAAATAAATATATATATATATATATATATACATATATATATATATACATATATATATATACATATATATATATGTATATATATACATATATATATATATATGTATATATATACATATACATATATGTAAAATATGTATGTAGCTCTTCGATTAGATAATAATACTTCGCATTGATTGGACGAAAGGCTCTTAATATTCTATCGAATATTATATAAGGAAGAAAAAAGAAAGAAGAAAGAAAAAAAAAGAATACAACATTATTAATTATGCGATAGGTTTATCATATTACGAGCGTTACGAACTTGCGCTTATCAATGTGGCGCCAAATTCAAAATTATTGATCCTTCGATCCTCTTTGCCTTGTACGATTTATATTATATCACCATTTTCTTGTCGACTTTCCTCACCGTAATCCTTTTTATCGCGTAATTTTTTATGCATAAACGAACAGCGTACCCGTATGCCACGTATTCAGTGCACTTGCAGTGATCTATTTTTTTACGATGAACAAACAACACATAACCCTTCAATCCGTGTTCCTCGAAGTAGAAAAGATCGCCGTCTTTTTCTTAATAATAATAATTATTATTATAATAAGTAATAATAATAATAATAATAATAATAATAATAATAATAATAATAATAATAATAATAATAATAATAATAATAATAATAAATAGTAATTAATAATAATTAATAATAATAATAATAATAATAATAATAATAATAATAATAATAAGAATAATAATAATAATAATAATCCAGCAACGGTGTACGCGTATTGTGATCCAAGTGTCTCACGGTCTTGCTAATAATAAGTAAACAAAATAGAAGCTAAGATTAATTATTATATTTCTTAGGATTATATGTCCCGAATAATTAAGAGGCGCATAATAGTGATCTCTTTTCGTGTACGATGTTCGCTGTAATTTATTAGACACGCAACGGTTACCAAAGAGAGAGAAGCGATTTATACATGTATATATGTATGTATATATATATATATTAATTATATTATATTATATATATATATATATGTATGTATGTATATATCGTTTGTTATAGGTTTATTTTTACGTATTATTATATATTGACTTATTTACAAATTAATGTTATTTCACACGGTTTACTTGTGGAACGAGCTGATAATTGCGGTGCACACAGTTATCGCATTTTGCAATTAAATACTAATGTTTGTCATGCTACGACTATAAATTATTATGTATTATTATAAAGAGGTAAAAAAAAAGACAGAAAAAAAAAGAATGAAAGAAAGGGAGAAAGAAGAAGAAGAAAAAGATAAGATACGTATGTCGTTAGTTTTCAAGCAAACGAAAAAAAGATAACGACATGGATAGGTGATGAAAAAGAATTGTAACATATTTGTTGATGGCCAATATCAAATATGTATAAAAGTAATAATAATAATGCAACATTACTAATAAACAAATATTACTAATGTCGTCGCATTTTAATCCTTTATCGATTGTATATCATCGTTTATCATCGATAAACATTTTTGTGTCTTGCAAAAAGATAAACATTTTCTTTATTTGTTTATTCGTTTCTAAACGTCAAATCTTTCGTTCGAAATTAAAGATTTAAGGATAATAAAGGAAGTGAGATAGGAGTGAAAGGAAATACGATATATGTATAACGTTTCGCGAAAATACGCAAACGGATTGGAAAAGAAAGAAAATTAACTTCGAAGAAATTCCTGTTGAGGTGATGCATCATATGTTTTTACATATGAAAAATGTGCCATTTACAAGAGGAAATAAAATGTTAAAAATGAACGAAGAAAGATTAATGGTAACGTTCGATATTTCATATATGTATGTATGTATGTATTCGATTTGAATATTTTTTTTTGGTTAATTTCGCATCGATCATTTTATAATGACACACCGTATACTTTTGACCTACAAACATTGAATTTCTATTAAATATCAAGAATGTATTGTTAATTCTAATAATCTGTTGTGTAGTTATATCGAGAATTTAATTTAGAATAATATGATTGAATATATGTAGATCGTTGAAGAGAACGGCCATGGGATGACAAGTTGTGGTTATGTTACTTTCATCAGCGAATATCTTTAAGTTAAAAGTTAATATTCTTTTATAAATCAAATAAACATGACAAAGAGAGCTTGTCCTTACGAGGAAAATTTACCTCCCCAATTGAAAGTACACGTGGGACAAAGAGAAATTAATAATGGGGTTGCTGAGAAAGAACGAATGAAGCAAGTTTATGGTAAAGAGGTTATATTTTGATTATTTTTGAAAATACTGTTTTTTTTTTGTTTGTTCAGCTTTTTCTTCATACTTGTTTTTATTATACTTTGTATCCAGATAAAACCTTGAATTTACTAAAAGAAGGTGTTAAAGAATATTCGCAGAATTTGAATAAAAGTGAAATGGATTTAACTGAATTACCATTAACAAAAATAACTTATCGTGAAATGAAGCCTGAACGTACTTCAAAACAAATGATTTTAAATAATAAATTACAATTAGAGAACAGTGATAAAATCATATCTGTATGTATATATTTATGAAATTGTTCGTTTGTTGGTTTGATTTAAAGATGATTTTATTTTAGGATGCACAAGTCGACCTTTGTGGATGTTGCCGAATAATAGATTCAAGTTCAACGAACAAATGTTTTTACTGTGATCAAGTATTATGTTCCTTTTGTTTATGCCAGTGTATCAAATGTTGCGAGCTATTCTGTCAAAATTGTTCTTTACCCATGTAAGTAGTTTTTGATTGCATATTCATTGAATGTAATATTTTCATTGTTTTTGCATTTTATTACATTTCTTTGCAGATATGATACTGAACGAAATCATGTGTGCCTCAATTGTTATTATTGATCGAATATAGAATATTAAGTTTTATACCTTTTTTTTTCTTTTACTTTTTGTATTATTGCATGTATTATTTAATATTATTATTTATGTGAAATTAAATTAAGAATTTGTTTGCAGTATGGAATGACATTATATAATAATAAATGATAAGTAATTTTTTTAACATACAGAGAAATTATTTACACATGCAACAAAATATTTTTTGAATTTAAAAAAAAATATTGCTCTCAAAATAAATTCGTACAATTTGACAATTTTTTTAAATATTTCAAAAATCCACTACATATTCCTTTACATATTTTAGAATCTTACTGATTACATCATTACACATTCAACTTCAATGTTCCATGATAAGAAAATTTCAAATATTTTTGCATATAAAAAATGCAAAATGATGTATTTACAATATGAATGACACGATATGTGAATATATTAGAATTAGATATTTAACTGGTAAGAAAAGGAAAATTGTGAAACAAAAACATTAATTATAAAGAATTAATAAATTGACATTTTTTACAATAATGTTTTAAACGTTATACATACATACGTATAACAGATAGATCATATAAAATACAAAACATAGAGGATACGTAATGTTTAATTTTGAATAACATAAATATTATTCTAGCTTTGTTCTTTTACCTTTATCCGTACATGCTTTCGGTAGACGTAGTGCACGTGTTGTCATTCGCTTTATTCATCGTTAGAAGGACGTGAAAAAGGGACGTACAGAGCGTGCAATAATAAATGAGCATTATATGAAATTATTAACAAATCTTTCTTTTATTTAAAACATACGAAGAATATGCAATATGTTATACAGCGTACATTATATACAGTATATATGATTTAAGACAAAAAGACGTAAGTAATTTTAATACAATTTGTATAAAATATAATAAATTTAAATCGAATTATGTACTTTATAATAAACATTTTATAATTTCAATATTTTAAATATATATATATTTCTTTTTTTTTTTTTATTTAGATTCGAAGATGAACAATCATAAAGAAAAATATTCCCATGCTAAAAAAATGCGATGCGACTGGAATGCCAATATGAGATCATCAAAAGAAAATCATCTACTGGAAATCGGCGAGAATAGGTATTGTAATGAAATGAAAATAAATATTACTCAATTGATTAATATAAATCAAAAAGATCTAAAATTAAATAATAACAATAATATATTTATTTTTCAAGATAGTCTGAACATTATAATTATCCTCAAAAATTTTTGAACAACTTAAATAATTCAAATTTAGATTTGAAAAATCTTTACTTCAAATGATATTAAACACTTTGTGAATTGGAAGTTTTATTTTACAAATATAAATACAATGGACATTTCAAACATAATTTTAATTTTTTGTTAATTTCTCAAGTAATAAGTACAAAAAATCATATATGAGAACTCGTGGTATCACAAACGATTAGTACACGAGTAATTCTATAAGAATAAATTCACAATTAGATAATAATATATCTTCTAACGATAATTATATTTATAATCTATAAGGGAATAATAATTAAAGATATATATAGAAACAAGCATAGATCATAGAACTTCACAAATTTATTTAGACAGTAACAAACAAAATTGTGATAATTTTATGAGTATTACTTTCTGCCCTTAAGTTTGTAACACTGATAATATATCATCGTTAAACAATCAGAAATTATATATAAATCATACAGAAATTAGTAATTAATCTCCTAGAAATTATATAAGACTGACCATTACATATTAAATATTAATAATTATAGAATTATTACTTCAAAAAACATTGATTGGAAATACACAAATAAGAAAAAAGGCCCTTATTTAAAGCAATTATTGAATCTAATCATTAGATAATCATATAGATAAAAGACTGATTCGCATTTATTTTATAGTCAATTTTCTAGAAAGCATACAGAGATTAAATGCAATGAAGCATACAGGACTAATTTCATTTATTTTAGTAATAATACATACTTTCATTAATGTATAGTATAAAAATTTGAATGCAAATATGCATATATGTTAATTTATCATTTATATAATTATATTGTATAAAATATTTTATGTTCAATGTAACATAAAAATCCCAATGTAACATTTTCGAATTCAATATGTTTGTTATATGATATAATATTATATAACATAAAAATAACATAATAATATAATATATTAAGGTGGAAAAATATAAAATATATTTTTATACTATTATAATTCGCATTTATGAAATTATTGTCTATTAAAACAAATTTAGATATTAAACACTTCTCTTAAAAAAAAATTTGTATTATATATATAATATTTATATTTTATATTTTATATATATATATATATATATATATATATATATATATATATGTATATATATTTATAGATTACACATCTACCTTGTCATATAATTATTTACATGGTAGATTGTTTGATTATTTGTATTTTAGCAAAAACAACTTTTACAATCATGTAATTATCAGTTTATGCGGTTACATTATGTTATTTTTAATTTATACATGTGATTTTGTAGCATAAAATGGTTTAAATAAATTATATAGTCGCATATATTAAGTACAATTTTAAATTGTTATAAAGAATATATACATGAAAAAAACTGAATAAAAAGAAATACTTTCTAATAACTTGTAAATTAAATAATAGTCTTTTAAACTTTGCAGATGTATAGTAAATACTTTTTTATGCAAAATTGATAATGTACTTTTAATTTATTCTTTTACATTATATATGCTAATAACGTCCTTTTCAATATTTGTCATAAAATGTTCGAGAGATCAAATAATAAAATATATAAAAGAGCTATAAAAAATTTAATTATGGGAACATAGACACAAAATTACCAATAATATTGTACATGAACAGATTAATAAAATAAAGAAAATATTAATTATAATAACAGCAGCTTATTAACTTACATCATTACATTTTTTATGTAAAAATGCAGTTCATAAAGGTGTTATATTAGTTAAATCTTTTTTGCTTTTTCGATAATCATTGAAGTCAACAGCTAAATCAGTATCATCCAAATCTTCACCAAGCAGTCTGCCCTCAATTTCACTTCTTGTCCTTCCAAATAGCCTGTGAATGAATGTATAAATAACTGATACCTTTGAAATTGATCATGATGTTATAAAGCACTTTCTTCATTAGTTTTATTTAGATTTCTTCAATATACAGCTTACTAATTATTAATTCAAATAAGCTTCTTACAGTTGCGTAAGATAATTGTTGCAGAGAAATCTTAATATGAAGCATTTGTGATTTAGTTGCGACAGAAAAAAATTACAATATTTACTTGTTAATAAAAAAATCACAAGCAGTACATATCTTTTTAATCTTATTCTTTTTAATATTAATATACGCCCTATATAATAATAACTAAAACTAAATAACATTTAAATATAAACAAATAGAAACTTCAAAAAATCTAGTTGCATGGCATTTTATGAATTAAAATGTTTGGAATATTATATAATTGTTGATTAATAAAAATTAATCTCTCATATTTTTTGAACAGTTAGTTTACTAAAAGCAAAATTACTACATAATATTACAATGTACGTATTATATTATTTATAAATATCACACACGATTTTAATACAACACATCATGCAATTTTTAACCACATCTATACATGCCAGGTAAATAGATTTTTTATATATCTTCTTTAGATTTTTTAATTATTCATTTTATAGATAATTTACAGAAATTAATAATTTAAAAAATAAATAACACATATCATCTCTGAGTACAATTAACCATTTAATATATTTATAAATATTTACAATATATACAATAGACCAATACCAAAACGACAAATACATGCATTATAAAAAAGGACGACTTTATTAAGTCATTCAATCATAGTATTTGCATATCAGTGAACAATCAGTCTTATATTGTAATTTTGATTATTGTGAAATAGTATAAATAGAATATAATAATCTATATTTATATGAATTTAAATAAAAGAAATAATATAATGTATTATAGAAATTAATAAATATTGTTCATGATTCACAGCCTGTATATGTGTTTCAACAGAGTAAATTAGATATAAAATATATAGAAAATTTGTCTATTAAACAAGAAATAGAAATATTTTATTACTATACAATCTAATGAAAGGTACAAGAGTGACAACATTTTTTATACCCTGCATTATGTATAAGTTAATTGTGACTGGTTAGTAACATTTATAGTATTTAATATTGGATCAATATGATTTCAACATAAATAAATATAAAGAATGAGTAAGAAATATTAATATAACTTGATATTAGAAGAAAAAAATACATGTCTAATGTTAGTAATAAATAATATTAAAGCAATGTTATAAACAAAATAATATAACTTCACCAAAAATTTCTTTAAGCCCTTGGGTTATTACAATTTTGCAAGAAGTCTGAATAGACGATACTAGTTCGATCATACCTGGAGAGAGACGATGTTGTTCTATTTAGTACTGGCATTACTGATTCATCCAATCCACGATGAAGAGATATTGTGTCAAGGTCAATCATTCTAGCTGTAGAATGTGCACGCATTGCTGCTAAATACTCTGGCGTTTCTAATGAAACTTTTGTTGGTTTTCGATATCTATGATAAAATTAAAAATAATAGAAAATTTTTATGATTGGAATAATACAAACATACTATAATTTAAATGTTGTTTCTTCTATGTAGATTTTATTTTTATATACTTACAATTTTAGTAATAAAGAGCTTCCAACTACAGACACTGAACTAAGCGCCATTGCTGCGGATGACATCCATGGTAATAAAAAGAAACCAAATGGACTAAATATACCAGCAGCTATTGGAATTCCTAATAGATTATATATACTAGCAAACAAAAAGTTTAATCTTATCCTGCGAACAGTTCTTCGAGATAAGTCCAAACATGCAATTACATCCAAAAGGTCATTCTAAAAGAAAAATGAAATATCTTTTTTTTTATTTTATTTTATTTTTTTTTCCCTCCTTACCCTCATCAATACGACGTCTGCTGCTTCTACAGCAACATCAGTTCCTGAAGCTATAGCAATTCCAATATCTGATTGTGCAAGTGCTGGACTATCATTAACACCATCTCCTACCATTGCAACTCTAAAGCCTTGGTCTTGCAGACGTTGAATTTTCGCTACTTTATGCGATGGAAGAACCTCAGCAAAAACTCTGGTAATACCAACCTATTCATTGAAAAAGATAAAAATTAAATAAAAAAATAAATAAAATAAAATAAAAAAAATAAAAGAAATCTAATATATCATATTATGCAATTAATGTAAATAATTTACTATTCATTTACCTGTCTAGCAATAGAAGCTGCTGTCTTTCTATTATCTCCTGTTAGAAGGATAACTTGTAAACCCATTTTCTTTAATGTATAAATAGCAAGATGTGCTTCGGGTTTAACTGTATCAGCAACACTAATCATAGCAACTAAAACATTATTCATTGCAACTAAGACAGCAGTGTGACCAAGATCCTCTTCATTGATCATTCTTGTCTCAACTTCTTGAGGTATACTTATTGCATTTCTCCTCATCCATTCTCTATTACCAATACAAATCTCATATGCTTCATTAGAGACAATTTGATCATTATTACTTTCAGGACTTAACAATAATTGCAGATCTAAATTTTGTTTCTCTTGTGTGGCAGCAACGAAAGGTACAATATCTATTGGCACATTGTTCAGATTAAAAGTTCCAGAAGATACTTTCTTCGTTTGATTTATATAATTAATAATTTTTTCAGACTTTAATGCATCGGATACCGCTGTGGTAAAATGCGATACTTTACATTTTAGGCCACAGCCAGCAACTGCTTGAAAATTGGTACACTGACCAGTAGATTCTGAATCCGTAGTTTCCTTGACAAAACGAACTATCGCTAAAAAATGATAGTGTTAGATTACCATTGCATCATTATAAATTTTAAATATTTATACTATCACCAATAACTTGATCATTACCTGATGCAATAGGATGTTCACTATTGATTTCAGCTGTTCCAATAGCTATTAATAACTTTGTTATGGAATATATCTTTTCATCGACAAATAAAGCAATTTTAGTTACCATAGGAACTCCGTGCGTTAACGTGCCAGTTTTATCAAATACAATGCATTTTACTTTATGCGCATTTTCTAAAGATTCTGCACCCTTAATCAATATTCCATTCAATGCACCAACACCAGTTCCAACCATGACAGCTGTTGGTGTGGCTAAGCCTAGTGCACAAGGGCAAGCTATCGCCAATACAGACAGTGCACTTCGAAAAGCATACTGGAATATAATTTCTTCTTTTTTAGTATACTGCTTATGTATCTGATC
Source organism: Vespa mandarinia (assembly GCF_050613455.1). Taxonomy (NCBI): domain Eukaryota; kingdom Metazoa; phylum Arthropoda; class Insecta; order Hymenoptera; family Vespidae; genus Vespa; species Vespa mandarinia. Next base: position 1,586,801 of record NC_140816.1, on the reverse strand, counting down.
ATTGTGCGTCAAAGGCAATTTATCTACGCTAATATATCCTATTATTATCCACGTAAGTAAAGTTATAACTGAGACTATTATAACAAGAGGTATAAAATAACCGGCTATTTTATCAGCCAAATGTTGGATCGGTGCTTTATTCGTTTGAGCTTCTTCTACCAATCGAACAATTTGCGCTAACGTTGTATGTTCTCCCGTATGCGTAGCAGTAATCAATAATGATCCATTTTGATTTATCGAACCACCGATAACCATAGATCCTTTCTTTTTTGGCACTGGCATACTTTCTCCAGTTATCAAACTTTCATCGCAGGTTGATTGGCCTGATAAGATTCTACCGTCAACAGGTACTTTAGCACCTGGTACAACTTTTAATACATCACCGCGTTGAACAAGATCAATATTTATTAAACGTTCGGATAATATTTCGTTATTTGGACCTAACGTCACCAGAACTGCATCAGTTGCTTTTAAAGATAATAATTTGGAAAGAGCTTCGGATGTCTTGCCCTACGAAACATATTTTTATTAATCTTTAGTACATTAATAAGATTTATTAATATAATCAATTAAACAACAAATGTACCTTTGCTACATATTCGAGCCATCTGCCTAAACTAATGAACACCAAAAGCATTGGAGGAGTATCAAAAAACGTTTGTGGACTATTATTTTCTTGCATTATCATAGCTGCTGTAAGTACCGCAATAGAATAAAGATATGATATTGTTGTGGTCATGGAAATAAGAACATCCATATTTGTAGTACCATGTTTCAAAGCTTTATAAGCTTGAACATAAAAATGCCATCCACCAAAGAACTGGAAATATTTTCTCTTTAGAGCTATATACGTTTGTAAATATTTTATCTTGAAAAATACGTATTCATTGTTACCTGAACCGGCGTAGAAAAAATGAAAAGCAATAAATTTTCCCAAGATAGCCCAGGCAATATGCAACACATATCCTCGTGCGACATATTATCCAAATACATTATTAACATAAAATAAGTCATTACTATCATGCTGGGTACTCCAAAAATTAGAGATATTAGAAAAGCTGTTCGCCATTTTTTTATTTCCTCTCTGTATAAATAATAAAAAAAAAAAGAAGAAAAAGAAATAAAAAAAAGAATGCAAATGCTTCAAGTATGTCGTATAACAACAATACATTTGAAAACGAAGAGAAAATAAAAGGTATCATACTTACTTCTGATCTAAATAATCTCTATTCTCTTTATCTTTATTATTAAACAATATAGCCGTAAAACCTAATTTATTAATACTATCGACAATGTCTCTAACTCCTATCACCTCGGCATCGTATTTAAACTTTCCACGTTGCGTCGCTAAAGCGACGGAGGCAGAATGTATACCAGGTAACTTTTTTACAGTTGATTCTATTTTATTTACGCAAGAAGCACACGTCATTCCTGAGATCTAAGGAATAATGCTAAATGTATATATGTTTAAGAACATACATATGTATATACATACATACATACGTTATTTGGATTCAAAATTTGTATATATAACATGTAACAATTATGCGGAAGAACATTATAAATAAATTCCTATATATTTTATATATATCAGTCCGGAAATATTTAATTTCCGAGTTATATGATCTTATCACAATGCCATTCATCAAACGATAAACGAAATACATTAATGCTAATGTATTCATTTGTATGCATTATCTTATCGATACCATGCAGAATTAATAACATATACATACATTTAAAAAAAATATTTAATAATCTTAAAAGAAATGACTTGCGAATACGCATTTGGTGCCAAAAATTTTTGTAATGCAAACATATTCGTCCTTTTTTGTGTTAGAAACATAATAAAACGACGAGCTATATATATATCTATATCTATATATATATATATATAGCTCGTCGTTTTCGAAGGTATCATTTAAGAATGTACGATAATTTCCAACAAATAAAATAAACATAATTCAAGTATTGTCGAGATCATACTCCATAGTCATGTAATAAATCAGAAATTATATATATAGCCGGATCTATTCCGATAAAACCTACTTTCTTTTTACTTTCTACATATGAGAAATCCATTTGTAAAGTTTTGCCCGCGTAGTTTCGTTACACTCTATATATGTATAATCATATCATAAGTATAACTGTGACTTACTTTTAATTCTACTTCCCCTTCACCAGTTCCAGGTTCATCGATCACAGTAGCTTGAAAGCCCAACTCTGTGATACTGGAAGCGATATCATTTGCTCTTATTTTATCCGAATCAAAAATAACTTCCGCTTTAGCGGCCATTAATGCTACCAATATACTATGTACACCATATATTTTGTTACAATGTTTCTCTATCGCAGAAACGCAAGATGCGCAAGTCATACCCTGTAATAAACATTACCATTGTAATGAACGATACCGTTTTATCGTCTAATATAATGGAGTTTCATCAACGATAATCAAAATAGAAAGAAAAAAAAATCTTTACTTCGTCATGATATAAATACGAGTAATCACTTACCGCTATATGTAGAAAACATTTGGTCATACGAGCCATGGCAAGCACATCTCCGCTTCCGTTCAATTTCATCACATTGATCTCGCCATTTTTTGTTTTACTTTTCGCAGTGATATTTATCGGATTATTTTCTTCCTTAACGAATGCATTAAAGCCAGCCTCTTCTATACAAGTTGCAATTTGATCAGGCGTTATATCCTCACTGATATAAGAAACTTTAGCTTCTTCTTTCTCAAGACTAACATCAACGTCCTTCACACCTGATTTATCTGACAAAGCAACTGCAAAAAAAAAAGAAAAGTACAAAGAATCAATAAAAAATCATAACTATTAATATTGCGTTTTATATAATTGCAAAATAAAAGATTTTTTTACCTTTGATAGATTTCACGCATGACATACACGTCATACCACCAACGTGTATAAAGCAAGTTGTAACAACTGATTTCTTATCATTTTTATTATCATTATCGTTGGATATTAGAGATGCAGTAAAACCCATGTCCTCGATTGCTTCCACCAATTTCAACGGTGTAATTTCCTCAGTCTTATATTCCACATGGCCAAGTTTTTCCTTTAAATCTACTTTAATATTTACAACACCCGAATGATCGCCGATGGTACCCTCGATACTTTTCACACAGCTTTGACACGTCATACCCTCAATACGGATTTTAATCGAGGAGGTTTCCGAGGATAACTCACTTTCCTGTGAGCGTGGCACTCGCACCAAATTTGTTGTTCTTTCGTATAAAACGTCGTCTTCATCCTCCCTGCAAAAAATAACAAAGAAAATAAATCTTTTGGCTTCGTTTTTTCATTTCTTTTTTTCTGTTTTATTGTTATTAATTTTTTCTTTTTTTTTTTTATGTACTTATTTTCTTTTTTTTTTTAATCTTCTTCATTATTCAAAAATAATTCCACGAAAGTGGAATTATGTGGCCGTTATCGATTAAATTGAAATTAAATTATTATTATTGTACAATTCATTGTCGACGATAATGCATCGAGATGGTTTAGTTTAAAGGTCAAGATTCATCTTATCAATTCATTCATTGACGGTCATCGTATATAATTCATTTATTCGTAGCGAAAGATTTTTATCTTGTTAAAAATTCGCTAAAATTGATAAGAATCATATTTTAAATTCTTATGAATTTCTTTTTCTTCCTATTTTTTTTCTTTTCTTTTCTTTTTTTCGATCAAAACCGTAAGTAATATAAAAGAGAAACTTTTTACATAAAAAATATATCACACTTGATAATCTATTAAATTACGGGAGAAAAATATTAAAACAAATTGTTTGCATTTGTGTTTAAGATGTACATAACGTATATACTTATTATACATTAATTTTTAAGTTAGTAAGATTATTAAATAAATCAATAGATTTTAGATAAGGATGCAGATTTGATAAATGCCATGTCTTTATGTTACAACTACATTATTTAACATTTGATAATATTTAAATATTGGTAATATTAAAAATTTTTTGTAATATTTAGTTTGATATATCATCAAATATGATATATGATTATATATGATGTTTATATAAAAAATTACAATTTCATACGATTGAAATGAATTTTTGCAAAAAAGGACAAAATAAAAATAAAAAAAAAACAAATACAAATAAATAAATAAAGGCGTACTCGATGTAATCAATACACCGATAAAATTAATTGATATCAGAATTTACTTGTTAGAAAAGAGAATTATTTCCTTGATAGAAAAAAAAAAGAAAATCGACATCATACATTCACTTTAATCTGAACTTCCTCGATTATGGTCATCGTGCAAGTATATTTATTGACCTTCGAGAAAGAAATGGTATTTGTTTATCAATGGATTTAGAAGAGGAAAAAAGATGAAGAAAAATGTTTGATCATTGCGTTATCTTAGCAGTAATAGATAATTGTGATGAAAATACTTTACAGTATATGAAAGAAAGAGAGAAAGAGAGAGAAAAAGTAAGAGAAAGAAAGAGAGAAAAGTAAGAGAAAGAGGGAAAGAAAGAGAGGAAAAGAGAGAGGGAAAGAGATAGAGAGAAAGATTTCACGACCCTTACCAAAAGTTATTATCAAATGCATAACTTTTTCGATCAAGGAGAGGCTTCCTATCCTCATCCTTAGTCATTGCGAAAGATCTTCCAAATTCTTTCGTCAAAATTATAACACACGTGTTAACACACAAGCTCGTTTAATGAAAAAAATTAGAAAAAAAATCCAATAAAAAATGGTAATCGTAAACTGATTAGTTCCGAATACGTGATTACGTCGAATTATTTCGTTAAACTCTATATTTAGCGTCGACGATTCTTATTAGTTGTTTCTATCTAAAATCATGATATCGTCGCCTGGACGATAATAACGATCGAATCGATATTAATATTCGTATTACAGAATAAAATGGAGAAAGAAAATGTCACGAAATAAAATGAAAAGAAAAATAATAATAATAATAATAATAATAATAATAATAATAATAATAATAATAATAATAATAATAATAATAATAATAATAATAATAATAATAATAATAATAATAATAATAATAATAATAATAATAATAATAATAATAATAATAATAATAATAATAATAATAATAATAATAATAATAATAATAATAATAATAATAATAATAATAAATGTTATTGGATAAAATAAATATTTAATGAATTTAGCGAATTCTCCTTGAAATCTATTTATTCGATTCTAAATGATATCTATTTCCTAATCGATTTCATTTAACAGATAACAACGATAATACGTAAGCTGTTTCACTTCTTTTTCTTATTCTTTTTTTTTTTCTAATGAGATTTTTTTTCTTTCTTTAAATTTTTTCGTAGGAGAATTTTTCTTCAAATATCGATCGAATTTCAACCAACGACAGACAAAGATTAATCTCTCATCAATAAATGTTCGTTCGTCTTCACCTTTATCAAATTTTCTGCACTTTTAATAAGAAAAATAGAAAAAAGAAGTAAGAGAATTTTTTATAAGAAAATAATTTGTATATATTAAAAAAAAAAAAAAATAAGAAGAAGAAAAAGAAAAAGGACACAATTTTGATAATCTTTTGATTTTGGAAGATCGAGCGTTCGGAAATCTCTTGTTTCTTCTTCTTTTTTTATTTTTATTTTTTTTTCCTCGCAAGTGGGACAATCCACAAAGACACGCCGTACTCGACTCGAATTGATATCACCGTACAACTGATAACTCCTGCTTAATCGGCTATCGACGTGCCTCGCTTGTGCACGCGGTCTTTATTTTTGCTCACGGCACTTCTCGGCCAAAGTATAAGAGCAAAAGATTTTCTGAGCTACGTTACATACGATCATATTACACTTATTACTAAACACTAATTTGTTTTCGCGTTCAAACGAAATTATCAATTATTCGTTAAATTTCCAATAGAGATTTATTTTCTTTCGAAATATGTAATTAAATACATATACATACATACATACATACACATATACTAAGTTATTTTATTTAACTTAATCTTATTAGATATAATTTCCGATCGAAAGAAATCAAAATAAATAAAATTATTTACTTGATTAAGGACTTTATTGTTTAGTCTTAATTTTCGACAATAAATAATATCTTAGAAAAATGATCTAAGAAAATGAATTTTTCGAAAAATGAATATATCTTAGACGATCCGGTTATAAATCGATCACATCGTATATATGTATAAGTATATAAAATATATACACATGTAAAAATTATGTGTAACATATATAAAAATTATGTGTAACAATATATATATATATATATATATATATATATATATATATTATATATATATAAATGTAACATAATCTTTACAATCATCATAATTTGTATATATGAGAGATGCTATGTCCTTAATAATGCGATACATTTTATGTAAAATAGGAATGCATTTTATTTTGTAATAATCAGTATTTAACTTAAATAATTTAAAAATAAACAATCAGATATAAAAAAAAAGAAATAATAATAATACTGACCCGAGTAATTTCGCATTTTCGACACGATTCAACGATTCCATTTTTGAAAACTTGAGGTAAACCAACGATTTTGTTCGATGCACTAAAGGTCCGGTAAATTTTTTAATAGCACTCATTTAATTTGCATACGATCAATAGAAAGAAAGAGAAAGAGAGAGAGAGAGAGAGAGAGAGAATGAGAGAGAGAGAGAGAGAGAAAGAGAGAGGGAGAGAGAGAGAGATGATGGATATGCACAAAATAATGTTATTTTCTTTTCATTAACATCAAAACATACTGGTAATTGTCATAAATTACATAAAACGTTCGATTCGATCAAGGATAAATTTTTCACTTGTCTTCACTTATCTTGTAAATAAAGGATAATATTTAAACAAATTTTCTTATATTTGTTTTCGAATTATAAACACACACATATACACACACACATATTACAAAAATTTCGAACTGTTAATTCGGATTTGTATATCAAAAATTCAATACTTTTATTTCTTAATCAAAATATGCTACCAAACTTTAGAACGATCATTTTTAATCGTCAAATTTTGATGCAAAATATTTACTTTTATTTTCTCCAATTAGAGAAAGCGGTTACCACGTTATACGTATTCGTTTAATGAAAACCAAGATCTCACTTTCATCACATTAACTTTCTAATGTTAACATTGTTCAAAAAGATCTAGTTTTTTTTTTTAATTCCTTGAAAAAATGATAATCAGTAATTCTACGGTAATACTACGTATTACTCCACGTAATACTACGGTAAGATTAATAATTTCGATTAATAATCAACGAGATGTCATTCTTCGTGCATTTGTTATATCGAACGTAATTTATTATACCGATTTTCTTTGTTCAAGTTTCTTCTCATAAACCATTTGAAAATCTTTTATTGCGTGTGTCTTGATAAATTTTTTTCTTCTTTTTCTTTTTTTATATATATAAATAAAAACTCAAATTCAAACCTAGAATCACAAAAGAACGATAAAACTCGCGATAAAATTGTCCGATCTTTTCCTCGATCACAAAATAATGATGTTACGAACTTTCGTTGTCTCGTGTAAAATTGCTATCTATCACGTGAACGCGAAGAGAAAAGAAATAGCACTTGTTCATAAATCGAGAACAGACACGGGAATGAGAAGGAACCAACTTAAGTTAATAATTTAGATGAGAATGTGACTCGGAAGAGAGTGAAAGGCGTGCTCCAGTTTAAGTTACAGGATCTTTCCTTTCTCTAATCCGCTAACAGAATTTGTCCTTTACTTTTCTTCGTTTTCTTTTTTTTTTTTTTTTTTTTTTCCATTTTGTTTTATTTTATCATATTTTATTTTCCTTGAACATTATTTTAAGGCAAGATTAGTTTCATAGGCGAAGCATGCAAGAATAATTTCTTAATATTTATTCATTATCTTCGAAACTGATCATTTAAAAATATGAAAATTATTTCTTCGTAGGATTGAACAATTTCGTTTTTTTTTTAATTCTATTATTTAATGTCGCATTAAACGTTTGCCTGAGTTATCAGCGATAAAAGTAAAGCGATAAAGGTAAAGCGATAAAGGCAAAGTTCACAATTCGTTATACAATTTGGTTACTTTTTATTTCTTTATTTTCATGTTTTCTTGAAAATTTTAACGTCTAATATTATCGGACAGAATGTATCAAAATATTTTCTTAATATTTATTTATTCGTCAATATCGTTAAATTTTTCGATATAATCAAATTGAATTTTGATAATGATTGAAATATGATCAAATTTAAAAATTTGAAAATTATTTTTCGTAGAATTAAATAATTTTGTCTCATTTTAATTTTTTTTATTTCATTCTTTGTTCTATTTAATTCTATCTTATTTAATATCGTATCGTATACGCACCGTTTGTGCGTATTTGTGACATAAAGTAAAATTCACCACAGTTTATTATACTAAGTTTGGTGTACTTTAAACAATTTTAATAACCTTTGAAAAGATTCTTTGTTCTTTAAATTGTCCTTTAAAGATAAATATTATGATACAGTGTTGTCTTTTTGTTTCATATACTTACTATAATTCTATCAATTAATTTTTATGCACAACATTGTTGATCATTACATGTAATTTCTCAGATCGATTGAATGAAACAAAAAAAAAAAAAAAAAGAATTTATAGTTTTCTAAATTCTTCTCAATCTTAAATATACGTTTTGTGATGAGTTAGAAAAGATTTTGAAAATTTATTGTCCTATTTTTATCGATTATTTCAACGTCGATCTAATTATTTGGAATTGAAGTAAAAAAAAAGAATCCATTTATCGACGAGAATAATTAGGATTAGATATCTCCATATTGCATTGCATAATGTAATAGTATATATCCTTGCGTATACATGCATACATAAATACATAGAAAAAAAGAAAGAAAGAAAGAAAGAGAGAGATAGAAGAGAGAGAGAGAGAGAGAGAGAGAGAGAGAGAGAGAGAGAGAGAGAAGGAGAGATAGAGAAAGAGATAGAGAGATAGAGAGACCATACATACATATCACGTCTATAGAATTATAGAAGTGTTCTATTTGTCTATTTCATGCATTTATCGTGCAGCACGACACTACACGTTTATTACTTTTAAACGATACACATTGTCGATGATTTACAAGCATTTAAAAAATTTTATCCAAGGGGAATTGTTTGTTGGAAAATTACGATGACTTCGCAAATGCATATTTGATTCATAGTAGAAAATACTAAGCTATAAATCTATTAAAATGAGAATTCATTGTAAAACGTAAACAGGAAAAACATTGAAGGTCTTCGTAGAACTATGATTTATCGTTATAGACTTCTCTTTCCCTTTTTCTGTCTCTCTGTCTGTCTCTCTCTCTCTCTCTCTCTCTCTCTCTCTCTCTCTCTCTCTCTCTCTCTCTCTTTCTCTTTCTCTCTCTCTCTTTATCTCTCTCTCTCTTTCTCTCTCTTTGCATATCTCTATCTCTGTTTCTCTTTTGTTGATATTACCATTGACATTATTTTTCGTAACATTGAAAATATTATGAAATTTCGTTGTAAAAAAGAAAATTACATTTTTATAGTTTTACTCTAAATCTTTTGTTTATTACGATCATGTGTTGAATTAAGCGAAAGTAATTATTATTATTATTTTTTTTTTTTTGTTTTTTTTTTCTATAAGAATTTTTGGTATATCCTTTTTCGAAGTATTAAACATTATGAAATATCTTTGTAAAAAAAAGGAAAATGATATTTTAATACTTTTAGTGTAGATATTTTGATTATTACGAAGCCGATTTAAATTAAACAGTAGTTAGGTTTTCTTTTTTTCTTCTTCTATTAAAAACTTCGACATATTATTTCTCGTAGTATTGATTATTATATGAAATCTCTTTGTAAAGAAAAGCAAAATGACATTTCTATATTCTCAAATCAAGATATTTTGATTATTATAATTATATTTTTAGTTAAGCATAAACTGTTTATTTTTTTCTATTAAGGTTCGACATGAAAACGGCAAAAACGACGATAACAAGCGAGTATTTAAAATATTATTAGTAACATTTATATCAGTTCAAGGTAATGCGAATCATTAAATGCTGACAATAGTGTTTGCTAAAATAACATTTAACAAATATTTGCACGCATATATTTTTTAGCCTATTAAAGAGGTCACTACTGGCCGACTTAGTGAGCTCAATTCTGTTATTTAATTAAAATGATCAAGTAACATCTGTTAAGAATATCATTCTTGTATAAAAAGAATGTCAATGGATATTTATATATATATATATATATATATATATATATATATATATATATAATTTGTGCAATATTTGAAAATAGACATTTAATAATAAATAAAGAGTGTATTGTGATCGATTTTACTCACCCATATAATTGAATGTTTTTTAGTCGACTATATTGCCATAATTTTTTTTTAAATTCAAGCATATTCAAAGTTTCTCTTCTTATTCACAAATTCAAATCAACGAAATAACGCGCGAATTTTCGAACGATTCACGTTAGTATTTTATTATTCTTTTCTCTTTTTCTTTATTGCTTGTTTGTTTGTTTTTTTTTCTCTCTTTCTTTTTTCTTTTTTATCGTTATAAAGCTTTCTGAAAGTTTCATGAACGAGTATCTCTTAACGTAAACGTTAAAGAACAAACGGTATTTATCGTTGAATCTATTTTGAAAGTGATACTTTAATCTTGATAATACAACGTTGGGGAACTACCGTATTCTGAAATTCTACTAAACGACGGAACACTTGCTAACACGTTCGCACAAATAGTGAATATTGTAATTAACGAATCATAGATATTAAGAAGCTCGAACGTTGAAAGTGGATGGCATTATATGTTTGAAAACATATTCATTAGAAGCACAATAGTTATGACGAATATGATCGGTACACGTTTTCCGTTACTAGCTTCTTTGTTCGTTACAAAGAAATCATCATCATCGTCGTCGTCGTCGTCGTCATCGTAGTACAAAATATTTTTAATCGGGATCGATAAACACGTTGTACGTTTTAATCGTCAATTAATTTCACAATGCATTGTTATTAATACAAAGAAAACCAACTCGGAGTAAAGAAGATGTTGAATGAATCGCTTGTAATTGTCCAAGAAAGCAAAATATTAATTAAATTTATATGATACTTTTGGAGTAAACGTATATAACTTTTTTTTTTATAACAGACAGAAACACAGTCTATACTTTCCAATGCACGCTTTGTTTCCAACTGATAGCTAACATGACTGTCTATATTGTTATAAAGGTTAAAATTATTTAAATATGTTTCTTAAAAAATACAGCTATAAATTATGCAATGATAACGCTGAACACGTGGAATTAATTAGTATCTACAAGATAAGATACTTTTGGTTCTTATACAAACTAACTAATACTGGAATAGAAAACAAAACCGCTTACCGCTTATTTAATGGCTGAAGTTCTGGCTTAATTATTGATAATTCATCTCCTTGTCCTGTAAAAAATATTATTTCATATATAAATCAAATATTAGATTGGTCTATAAATCTTAATTAAAAAGAAAAGAAAAAGAAAAAGGCAAAAATTATTCTTTTATTCTTATATACATACCTGAGATATGTTTCTCAGTTTTGGTACTCTGAATAGCTATAGCCTTATCAAACTCATCTACATTTATTACCTCCATTCTCTTCTACAAAAATCACCAGAACAAAACTGACATTAATTTTTATTATAAATACACATTGTTGTTTTCTTTGGAAAATATTGAAAATTAATTTATATTAAAAATTAATTTAATTTATGTATTAGCATTTTGTACGAGGAATAAAAATACATTTTCAAGATATGAACGAAGCATATCATAATCACTTTTAGATAAATAAAGGACAAGGTTTCATCAAACAACAATAAACTTATCCTTATTTCTAAATATAAAATCAGAAAAAATATAATAACACACACCATTCACCATATGGGATTTTTCAAAGTCTCTCATCAAATCACTTAAGAAATGTTTATATTCAATCTTAAAAATTGGATGCACTCGCGTTTGTTGTATTAGTAATGGAAGCATAACTTTAAGAAATGGCAGTAAAACATGTTTTTAAAAATGAATATGACGTTTCCTCGAAGACCGAAGCTCGAATCATCGAATTTATTTTGAATTTGATTTTTGATGTCTGAACAGTAATACAAGTCGAAATGAAAGAATTGATTATTGAAAATAAAAATTTTTGGATGAACAAATTAAAATCCGTGAGAATAAAATTTATTGAAATTCAAAGAGAACAATCGATTGAACCGTCAAACGCTGCATGTTGTTTAAAACTGTCTCGTTCTGATCTTACGATGAAAGTTCATTTTAACAAGTAAGACAGTAGCAGTACATTTGGATCGACTGACACCACAATGAAGTTCTCTGTATACCGGGTGACACAAATAAAAAGTGATCAGTCATTTGAACGACACTGAGATTGTATCGAAAATCCGATTTGTTCTTCAATTAGCATTGCTAGTAATCCTTTATGTATATCAAATTTTCACATGTAACTATGTATATATGAGATATTAATGATACTTTAAAAAGAAAGATGCCCAATCTTTATGCGTTTTTTGATAGATAACCAATCAAAATTTTTTTTCTCGTTTATGCCTTATCTTTCCGTTCTATTAAATCAGAATATAAAAGATAAATATTAATATTTTATACGATTACATTTTTAATAGAATTCATAATTACAGATAATCGATTCATGTTTACCGAGCGATTGAAAATTATTAGAATTTTTTCGTTCGTTTATTAAAAAGTATTCAACAAAAGCCTCAACAACACTTTCGAAGTTCATATTAATGAATAAGTCATTGGAAAAGCAATTGGATTTCGACCAATAGGAATGAAGTTGTCATTTAAATTGTGCAATGTAAAGCTGCGTCCTTATTAAAATAATAATGAAAGAACTTTTTGTCGGCTCTTGTTGCTGTACGTTCTGAAACATTTCCAGCGGGCCCCAATTTACCGAAAAACATTTCGTCTACATTGAAACAACATAATCTGAGGAACATTTGTGTTATGTTTACGACTTCAAAGTTACGTTTGTTGTTCTAACAAATAGTTGTCCATACGCAAGTCAGTTTGTTTCAAGCTGTTAATGATGACTAAAAAAGACTTGCTCCTTTCAACTGCGGCATTTATTATCAGTGGTAAAAAGAGGAAAAAACAAAATGTAGGTTTTGATCAACTTTAAATCATCCAAAATTCAGAGGCATGCAACTTATGAATGCATTGAAATATAACTTTTTAACAACTGGATGTTAACCTTCAAATTTTTATACGCTTGTTAAATACGAACTTAAAGTATCTACTTCGAAGCACCAATCCTATTTGTAGACTAGCAATATCTCAAAATAATTGTTAGTTATGTTGAAATTTCTGACCATTCATTGATATACCTTTTCAAAATTTCAAAACAGGTAATTTCTAAAATTATTCTTAAGTGTTGAAAGAACATGTAATTGTAAATAAATATTATTTTATTTTTACATAAAAGGTAAAAAGTTTATTAAATATATTAATTAATTATACCTTATAGCCAATAGCTAATTATATAATGTTACTTTCTTGAGTCTATGGCATAACATGTTCATTTACACAATAAACAGTATTACCATCATAATATGATTAGAGGAATAATAGTGTTATAGAACATGAAGTAACTTCATATTCATTGATTTGAAATGAACGGTGGTAAAATTATAAGTAATAATTTGTTCAATCCTGAAGATTATGAAGTTGATGATGAATTTTGAAGAAATGATGGTTGATCGTAATTGCTTATTGATGCTTCCCTCAGAATGTTGCAAATAATATGTTCTACTATATTCTGTGAATGGTCTGTCCAAACTGCTCTCAATTTATATGCTATATACTCACCAAAAACTGTAAATCTATCATGATGTTCTTTTCATTGTCGAGTAGTCTTCATTGATGTCAAATTGTTATTTTCTTTCGCTAAAGCTTTGTTATTAGGTGAATTTTGAGATTTCTTAGTTTGTCCTTCATCTGAAGAATAATTTAATTTTTCTTTTGTAGAAACATTTGGACTGTGTTCTTTTTGGATAAAATTCCATGTTTCTGGCTTTATGGTTTACTTTTGTTGATTGCATTTTTTGTTAATGTCTTCTGTTTCATGTAAGGTTTCCGAATTATCATTGTTGACTTTTGTGTCGCTCTCATTAAATTCTGAAGAAGTCTGAAATAATTTCAAAAATATAGAGAAATTGAAATTTTTAATTTCAAAATTTTTTCATGGATTCAGGAGCTTAAATAAAGGGATTACTGCGAAGAATTTTTAATTGCTGGTTGTTAAGAACAAATTTCAAAAAATATTTTCAGAATTTTGTCTAGTAGATTTAGTGTACTATAAAAATCATTACTTCTACATCTGGCAGAACTTGAGAAAATCGTTGCCACTTATATTCGCTTGCACAACTTTCTTAGCTGTAATTCAATTTCTTTCTAGAATTGACATTCTTGTCATATACACCAACAGAAACGTTTGATCTGAAAGGTAATGATATAGAGAACATTATACCTGGTTCATGGAAACGAGAAATGGGAGATCAATTAAATCTTGCATCAATTAGAAAAAGATCACATAATTCTTCACAAAAAGCAGAAAATATTTTAAAAGAATTTAGTAAATATTTTGTCACCCAAAGGTCAAGTTCCATGGAAATAAAATTATTGTTAATGAAAACTAGATTTAAATTAAAATAAATAACAGTCAGTATTTTGAAAAAAATTAAATAATTTAGGTAAAATTATAATTAATAAAATATATATATATACTAAATTAAAAACTTACCTCCATTTTTTCACTTAGAACTTTATCACTCCGTTTGCGGATCATGTTTTTATTGCTAAGATATAGCATGGAATTATAAGCGTACCATTTAGAAATAAATAATCTTTACCTCCTGATTTCTTCATGGAATATTTTTTCTTCGGTCCCTGTAAAATTGTGCATTTAAATTTTTCATTTTTCGTTTTACTTGTACTATACCTGTTTTGATAACACTACTGATTTTTTTACACGTGCCTTCTCTTAAAATTTTTCATTTATAATGTGTATTTGAAGGAATCCACAAATATCCGTATTTTTTGTACTGTTCAATTAATAATTAATTCATTGTCCCATATTACTATTTCGGACATTTTACCTATATATATTTATATGTATGAATTACGTTAATATCAACAACAAAGCGTATAAACTGGGGGAACATTTGTTTCTGTTGTCATGTATTGGCCGTGCGTTTCTTGTATTTTTCTTTATTTTTACCGGTCCGAATGGAAAGAGATAAACGACGACTTTTCTTGCTAAGAATGACGAAATAACCTTCGATAATAAGTGGCGACTTTTTTGAAATACTTGGAACATCAACAAAAAGTTCTCCGTTGTTGTTGCTTCAGTGGGGACAAGGTTTTACAGATTTGTTTCAAACTGCAAGGCAAAGGTTTTTTTCTAATCACATATGAAAGGAAACAAAAATTCCATCTTTTTTTTTTTTTTTTTTGTATTTATTGGTTTTCTTTAATAAATAACAATATTATATATTTTTAATTCATTCGCGATTAATATAAGTAAACAATAAAAAGTATCCTAAATTTGTTTAAAGCTATAACATTATTTAAACGTTATAATATTTAATAAGCTTTATTTATGAACAATTATTAACCTCGATTTTATATGCAAAGTTTTCGCACGAAACTTTGTATATTCAGAAGTATTATTTTTTTAAATAATAAAAATTGTACTGAAAGAATTTATATTTTATTAACAATTTATAATAACTTCTATAATAATTGTATATATTTTGTTACAATGATAGAATTGCATTAACTATTTATAGGTTAGATTTAAAACGAGATTAAAGATGCCATATGAAATGTTACACGTCAACTTTTGAAATACTATATTACATGCACTGATCATTGAAAACAAAAGAATATGAATATTTATTCTTTATTGTAAGCATATCTCTGATATAAATAATTTGTTATACAGTATAAGTGTTTTGCATTAATAAGCACGTGTCGCATGTAGACCTTGTAACGTTAAACTTAAGAGGACAATAAAGTATATTCAATACATTATTTTATTTCAGAACACCTATAATATTAATAGTGAACATGACATTAATAATAATTGTCTGTACACTTTTATTCGTTTTACTTACATTACTAATGTTATCAATATATTGGAGAAGAATATATGCAAAAGAACGTACAAATAGGAAACGAAAAGGAACTGTTGTTGCATTTTTCCACCCATATTGTAATGCAGGTGGCGGAGGTGAAAGAGTACTCTGGGCAGCTATTAAAGCTATACAATCTAAGTATATTAAAAAATTCTATGATATAATATATGATAGATAAATGTATATTTATTTTCTTTATTTTTATTAATTTATACAGATATCCAAATATACATATAGTCATTTATACCGGAGACTTGGATGCTGATCCTGAACAAATTTTAAATAGATCACAAAAATCATTTAATATAAAAATTCAATCGAATATTAAATTTATATATCTTCATAAACGTAAATGGGTAGAAGCACAAATGTATCCTTATTTCACACTTTTGGGTCAAAGTTTAGGATCTATATGGTTGGGTATTGAGGCATTAAATAATTTAGTACCAGGTAAAATTGCAATATAATAAAAAATTTTTTATTTAAACTTTGTAACATCTATTTTATTTCTATTTTAGATATTTATATTGATACAATGGGTTATGCTTTTACATATCCACTATTTAGATATATAGGAGGTTGTAAAGTTGCATCATACACCCATTATCCTACAATTTCAACGGATATGTTGAGACATGTTTACAAACGTGTAATATCACATAATAATCGTCGTATAATCGCAAGAAATCCATTTTTATCAGCTGCGAAAATTGTTTATTATAGATTATTTGCATTGGTAAATATTTTTATTTTTAGTAATCTATAATTATACATTTATAATTAAACATTTAATATTACATTATTAAAATGATAATATGATAATTATTCATGCAGTTATATGGACTTGCTGGTAGGACAGCAGAGATTGTAATGGTGAATTCTTCCTGGACAGAAGAACATATTAATGCCATTTGGAAATGCCCTTTGCGGACTCACAGAATCTATCCACCAACAAATGTACAGCATTTAACATCTCTTCCACTTTTTGATGATACCAAAGAAGATAGTCAAATTCGAATAGTATCTATTGCACAATTTAGGCCAGAAAAAAATCATCCTCTCATGTTGAGAACAATGTATGAATTAAGATCGATAGTTAAAGAGGAAGTATGGGAAAAGGTAATTAGAATGTTTTTTATAAAAATCAAATCAATGATTTCTTAGTGTAAATTCTTGATTATCTTTTTAGATACGCTTGGTATTCATTGGATCTTGTAGAGATGAAGGAGATGAAGTACGTGTAAAAGACATGCAAGACTTATCTAAACATTTTGCTTTGGATGAAAATGTTGAATTTAAATTGAATATACCTTATTCTGAACTTGTATCAGAACTACAAAAAGCATCAATAGGATTGCATGCAATGTGGAACGAACATTTTGGTATCAGTATAGTAGAATGCATGGCTACTGGATTAATTATGATAGCTCATGATTCTGGTGGACCAAGGTATTGAAATTATTATATTTGTTTTTAAATTTATGATATGAAAAAAAAAAAAAAAGAATTCATTTATTCGAAATAATTTTTTTTAACTAAAAATGTAATATTTCAGAGCGGACATAATAGAAACGCAGCCTGGTAGTCAAACTGGTTTTTTAGCAGAAGAAGCAGAAGAATATGCGAAAATAATAGCACATATTATAAATATGTATCCTGAAGATAAAAAGACTATTAGATTAGCTGCAAGGTACCATAGTTAATCAATTTAGAACACCATTTTCGTAAATTGTTATATTACATTTTGTATTTAATTTTAATGTCTTTTTTTCAGAGCATCTGTTAGTCGATTTTCTAGTGAATTATTCGAATTAGAAGTTTTACGAGCTATAGAACCATTTTTTAGAGAAAAACAAGAATAATATTAAGAATTTACAAACTATACATTTATTTTAAATATTTAACACGAATTACTATCGTAATATATTTTTAATGTTATTCTGTGAAATTATTGATCAATCCGCATCCTTCACATTCTAAAATATAGGAAGGTGAATTTCCTACTCTTCCATTTTCTAATAAATGAAAACGAAGTCCACGGTTGCCTAACATTATTTCTGCAATTTTCATGGCAGTCTTAGTATGAGAAGTAATCTTGTTTCCTATTTTAACCCTTGAAATTCCTTTCGCCAATGCCATAAAAATTATTATCTAAAGAAAGAAAGATTAGTTATAATAAGAATAATAAATTTGTCATGAAATTATAATAAGCAACTTACTTGATCTTGAGCATAATAATCTACGCATGCTCCATTTAGGAACGGTTCTAAAACTTCATTAGCTGCAAATATACCTGGTTTTACCATATGTCTTATTTTCAGTGTCATACCAGAACCACCAAATATACAGCCTGTTGTTGTTGAGCAAACTATACTGTTGTTTTAAATGAAATAAATATAATTTATCAATATTTTCTAATTAAAATCCGATGTTTTCTTTTTACTATGAAAGAAAATATGAAAAATATTTGAGTATCTAGTTTTCTTTTTAGATATTAAAACTCACTTAATACCAGATCCATATGTTTGTCTGTGTTCTTTGGAAGATTCAATATTGATAGGAGGAACTTCAACATTATTTTTTGTTAGTTTAAAATTTAAGAAAGTTTTAGCATCAATAGCTATTTTTTCTGCTTCCTATAACATGAAACTGATATTAATTATAATTAATATAGTTATAATTGATTTTAACATACATGTATACTTATATATCCAGTTACATAAGCCCAGCCTGATATTTCACGAAGTATACCAAGATCAGTTATGTTAACTGCATTCAAGTTTCTTATTGGTGTTATACGTAAATGCACTGTACCTACTCCGTCTGGATAATAACCCCTTCAATCATAATTAATTTAAAACTACGTACATGTGAAATTTTATATAAAAGAAATGAATAAAAACTAATAAACACCTTTTTAAAATAATAAAATCAAAATCTGCTCCAAATTTATTCAATATGGGCCTAATTACTTCTGTAAGATATTCTATATGAGGTGCCATAGTAACATTTGTGCCTCCTTTAAGAATTAATAGAATATCAGATTTTTGTGGTAGAAATAGAACACATGGTAATGCAATTTGTGCCAACAAACATATAGAGCCATTTGTCGGCAGATCAGCTTCAAATTCAGTTGCATATCTATGTAATGATCTTGGATAGAACTTTAAATGTGTTGATCCTAAATATGCTCCAGAAACTTCTGCATTACACATATCTTTCACTAATTCTATTCCTATTAAATTAATAAAGTAGAAATATTATCAAGTAAATATATAAAACTTTAAATATTCTTCTTATAATAGATATGTATGTGTACCTTTTAAATGTTGCCTTGCTAATCCAGGTGTAGATCGGCCTGCTCTTATATTATTAATCTCAATAGGTATTCCATAAAGTGCACTCAAAGATACAGCTAGTCTTAAAATTTGTCCACCCTGTATAATATATTGATGATATATGCTTCTTTTAATATACAATGTTATACAAAATATCAAATAAAATACAAACTTACACCTTCTCCTATACTTCCATCAATCTTAATTATTGATGACATTTTAGAAAAAGATCTAAACATGCATTTATTTAAGGATAAAGGATAATTAAAGTGCCATATTCTGGAAGTGCCGGTTGAATGCGTATTTTCGACACATTAAATATTAACTCAGTCGAGCGAATTTCTGTCAAAGAATGTAGATGATCAGTAAAAGGGGAAATTTATCTATCTATAGCCTGCTATAGAAACAATTTTTTCTTCTCTAAAATATTGTCTAAAATTGCTGTTTTAATAGTAACTTTCAAAATTTACGGCAATGCTCATATCATTTATATAAAAATCAAATAAAACACAATCACATAATATCAGGATATGTAGGATAAAATTGAAAATATTATTTACATTAACTACTCTATTTAGAGATTATAATTATATTTATTTAACATATTCTTTCTTTAAAATAATATATTTTAGAGATGAAAATTTATATCTTTGTGCGTGCACACATACATATTAATTTATGTAATATTCACAAATTTAGCCAAAGTGTTAAGTAATATTAAAAAAATTTGTATTAAAATTATTTTTTTAATTAAATTCAATTCAATTAAATGCATGATATTTACCTTATAAGTTAAAAACATGAAGAAACAATAATGTTCGCAATTTGTATGCTATGAGTTATTTATGTAAGTAGAAACTTTGTAAATAGAAACTTCGAAAATAAAAACTTTATGAATCAAGCAATGATTATAATATATTTATTTAACTTTATCAGGTACACAGTAGTTTAACCAATAATTAACTTTGGCAGCTTTGGATATGATTTCATGGATGATTTTTTCAGTCTTCTTTTGTTGCCGGCTTCTTTTGTGGCTTCGTAGCGTGTTTATTGTCTTTATGTGCTTTCCATAGAAGGCGTAACAGTCGCAATGAGGCCGCCACAATGCGTATTCCATTACCGCCATCTTTCTAATAAATTTCGCGCTAAAAATCTTTTCTCGGAATTATATTATTTTGCTTCTTTACCTTTTTATTTGTTTGCTTGTTTAAAATGTAAACTAATGATATAAGGAGAATTACACTAATAATTTTCAGGTAATAATAACATGTAACATATCATATATATTTTACATTTTATTTATTGAGATTTCTTTCTATTTGAATGACAATTTAATAATGCGAAAATATGATTTAACACAAAATATTATTTAATGCATCCCATATATTGTAAGATCGAAGAAAAATTCTAGAAAAGTTTCAGTTTCATATTAACTAAAAAAGTTCATATTAATATCGAAGATATTATTTTCGATGTTCTTTTTATATCATATATTAACTATATCAAAATAATTACGTATTTTAATACAGTTATCTATGAGCATATACTATGTTACCTGATTGGTAATAATATTATAGTAAAATAATTTATGCAACTATGTTTATTATATTATATTATATAATACATATATTATTATCATCATCATCATCATCATCATCATCATCATCATCATCATCATCATCATCATCATCATCATCATCATCATCATCATCATCATCATCATCATCATCATCATCATCATCATCATCATCATCATCATCATCATCATCATCATCATCATCATCATCATCATCATCATCATCATCATCATCATCATCATCATCATCATCATCATCATCATCATCATCATCATCATCATCATCATCATCATCATCATCATCATCATCATCATCATCATCATCATCATCATCATCATCATCATCATCATCATCATCATCATCATCATCATCATCATCATCATCATCATCATCATCATCATCATCATCATCATCATCATCATCATCATCATCATCATCATCATCATCATCATCATCATCATCATCATCATCATCATCATTATTATTATTATTATTATTATTATTATTATCATTATTATTATTATTATTATTATTATTATTATTATTATCATTATTATTATTATTATTATTATTATTATTATTATTATTATTATTATTATTATTATTATTATTACTATTATTATTATTATTATTATGTTTTATCAATAAGTAAATGCAATAAGCTGACTAGTAAACTTCATAGATCACAGGTAGGAAGGGAGTTTTTTGCAGCACCTATATACATTTTTAGATTAAATATTTGTATATGGTTTTGCTATTGCTTCATCTTTTTTCTCTAAATCATATGCATTATAATTGAAAATTTGTTTTATTCATAAAATTGACTAAATGGACATGTAAAATTTTAATAAGTGATTGACTTATTGCATATATTTAATAAAGAAAATCACAATGAACACATTAATATAATAAAAATAAAAATAACATAATATGTATAAAAGATAATTAATATAACTTCAATTATTATAAGAATACAATGAAATCATAATTATAAATTCATGTGTGACACAATTTAACAGAAGTCTTTTTGGAACACTCAGGTGTATATCTTATTAAGCATAGAGTAATATTTAATAAATTAAGTACAAAGATATTAGTTTTATTATAAACTATTGGTAAGAATAAAATTAAAAAGATCGCTATATAGTTTATTAATTAATAGTAAACTTCATTGAAGATACATATTTACTAAGCCTGTATAATTTTAACAGGAAAGGCAGTTTGAACTCCAAACTTTGGAGTAGATATTTTATCATTTGTTTTATAACTGTCAAAATACTTATTCCATAAAGTATAATAACCAGTCAAACAATATAACTTCGAGAATAAGAGGTTCTGTATCAATAAAGTGAACAGCATAATTTTGTGCATTACACATATGGTAAATAAAACTTATTTCTATAAAATAATATGCTATATATACCACATTTTTGGTTTTAATACAAATTTGAAAAACTGATCTTACAATTTTATTTTATAAATTGAAGACAACATACAAACGATATGCATGTATATCCTTTATAAAATGTATTATATCGCTATTAATAAAGATGTGGATATATCAGAGTTAATGAGTAAAATTTGAATACTATATTATTAAATATTAATTGTTTAAATGTTTATGCTCTCACATTTAGATAGATGTAAATATTTTAATAATTAGATTATTTTTCACTGTGCAAGCAAGACAAATATATTGTTTATGCATTAAATGGAATTAATATTTTCTTAAATTTGTTTTTTCTTTTTCTTTTTCTTTCTTTTTTTTTTCCTTTTAATATAAAGCAAATACTTCCATATCTTTACTTTCCCTGCAATTATAACTGCGTTGGTTGCAATCAAAGCTATTCATTGGATAATTGATATTCTTATAAGTATCTATTGAATTATCTTATTCGTTGTAAAATAAAGTTGTAATACCATATTATATATTTTAAAAATATTAGGCTTATAAGGTAAACTATTTACGCTACTTCTATATTTTTTTTTTCTTTGTAATAATGTTTTAGTTTTTTTTTTGTATTAGGCAGCAACAGTACACATGATTTTTGCATCTTATAAAGAATGATGCTACATTTTTATTCTAAATTGCATTAATTTGAAAATTTTTTAGTATCATTATGTACTGTGCATAGTAATCAAATTATTTAAATTATACTACGGGTGCCATATTTGTTTATAATACATAAAATGTACTTATATCACAGTAAGCAAATTCAAATGGTTATCTTTGTGAATAACGTTTAGCACATCGTTTAAATCTTAATAATATCAAGTAAATAGAATATATTTAGCAAGCGTTGGGTGAAAAAATATTTCATCTGGAAGAAAAAGCAGTAAATTCTCAAAATATCGACGGAATTATGTGGATGGAAATATTGCTCTACATATAATAAGCCGAACTACATCATCATTATAATCCATTTTGATTAATGGCTGTATAAATTATCTTTTAATAGATAAATTTGCTCATAGCATTAAAAAAGCAGTATATAAATGTAAAGTATCTAGCTTTAACTTATGCAAATTGATATCTTATTAGTACATATATTATTATAGCCTTGTTCATGCATCAAGACATTCACTTTTTATTTTACACACACACACACACACACACACACACACACATATATATATATATATATATATATATATATATATATATATATATATATATATATATATATATATATATTGCACATTAATATTTTTAGGGGAAAAAAAAAAAAGAAAAAAAAGAAAAGGAGAACAAATTATGTTCAATTAATTCTTGATAATAGCTTGCATCATGTAGCTTTTATAATATATTATTATTTGCTTCTCTTTTATGATATATTAACATATTTACTATGATGTTTAACTATAATTATTTCTAAATGTAATAAATAAATAAATAAATAAATGTTACCGTGTATTATGGAATTAGTCTCCTTCGATAATAATAAACATTCCTTTTTACTGTGACTAGATGCAGAAACATGAATGTCAACAAATATTATTTTTAAAATCAATTACAGAAACATATAATAAGCATAGGAACATTTTGAATATGATTGTAAATATACTTTATCAATCATGAGTAGTATAAATTATTGTTATATCCTTATTAAGACAAGCTTTTATACTCATAAAAGTAAATAAATAAGAATCATATATTACTGTAATCGTGTAGCAATTATAATATAAATTATTGATAATATGTCTATTATTTGTGCTAAGAAGGTAAGTAGTAATATTGTTTATAATATCAATGAAAAAATCAACTATTTCATGATGCTTTACCATAATTGATTGATAAAGTTTGTCATAATTTAATAAAAATAGATCTGCTTTAGAGATTTAATCATTGATTTAATAAAAGCAATATATTATTTTCACACAAATTACCGCATATTTTTTTTCCCAAATTTTTATATATCTTTAGCCATTTGTATAATTGTATCTAATTAAGCTTTTTCATTGTGCTTCTTCATATGTTATTGTATGATTAATATCAATTAATAAATATATCTTTCAAGACTAGCTTGGGTAATGCTGTTTAAATTTTGTCCAAAATTTGAAATGTTTGGACAGTCAATAAAATGATTAAATTTCGAGCAAGATTGTTAAAAATCGTTAGACTTATGCTATTAATAAACTTTTCTATTTCGTAGAACTGTTAAAGCGCTTTTTAAGCGTATCCAAAATATTCATTTTCATAATTACATTCTTCACGCCAGTAAAAGAGAGACAATGATCACTCATATCCTAATGAATGATTGTCCGCTTAAACCAGAATATTCTATAATCTTAATATTAATAATAAAGAACTGGTAATTTATAAATAAAATTATTATACTCTATGTTCTTGGAGCTTTTGTAGTTCTTGTAGAGGATTGTGTGCATTTGCATTGTTCGGTTGTAGCAGCATTCGAATACACTCGAGAAGTTATATGTGGTAATGAACATAAAAGATTAGGTCCACGCAAACTCCCAGCAAAACCACTTCTACCCAAAAAACTATGTGCACACTTGTACAGTTGGGTTTGCAAAATTAATACATCATCGAGGTCTTCTTCGCTGTATTATAAATATAAAACTTATATTATAATATTTTAATAATTTTTTGAATATAAATAAATAATTACCCTGCCGCAGCCAGGAATTTTTGGAAAAGTCTATTGGGAACAGTACATGGACGATCAACTGTATCTGCATAAAGTTCCGTTTCTCTATTATATAAGTGTAAGAAATCTGATAATTGCTTAGCAGTTATAGCTGCACGATCTTTGTCACTCAGCTTACTGCTTGGTAACTATTAATACAAGAATGATATTTTCAACACTTGCATTATTATTATTTACATTATAGAAAATATATTTTATAGTAATATATCAGAAAATAAAAATTTCTACTTACTGTAAATAAAAACGGAGTTCTTAAGTTAGACGAGGATTGTTGAAGAAATTTCATAACAAGATCACAGCAAGCTGGATCTGCATTCGATTGTGATATTTTACGGAGTATGTGTCCTAAATATAAACCAAAAGCTTTTCTTGCTTCACCAGGACTGAAAAATATACAATGTATCAATTAAATAATTATTAAAACAAGTAAATAATTAATAAAAAAAATCAATAGAAAATTGTTTTCATTTATGAATATATATCATGATAGTTCAAGAGATATGAAAATATTTTTCTTTTGTTATAAAATATTATACAAACCTTAATGTATTTCCTTCTTGCATTGATTTCATAACTAAATTTTTATATTTATGAGTATCTACATCCATATTTTCCTTACTATCACCACGATCTAAACTTTGTTTATGACCCTTTACTAGAGCTCTTTCATACCTTTCATATCTATATAGAAAATGTTGGATTTTATATAAATGATATTTAAATATATTTAATAAAATATAACTGAAAACTTACCTAGACAATCTGTCTAATGTAACTTCTGGGATAACAAAACCAGTATTTCGATTAGCTGCAGGAAACAATTGTTCATGTAACATTAAATTGTGGTTTGTGGTGACTGATTGTGGAATTCTTCCAGGTCCTAATGGATCAGAAACTATTGGTATACCAGTTGATGTATCTGTAAAGACAAAAAATTTGTATATATTTGTTTAATTATTTATCTATATATGTATATAGATAAATAATATATATATGTAACAAAAATACCTAAATATTGTGAATACATTTCCCATGACTTTGGACTAGGAAATATGCGAACAAATCCTCCTCTTCTTTCAAACTGTGCTTTCGCGGATGCTACTATTCGTTGCTGTTCAGAACTTAATCCTACTTTTATTATATTACTCTTCCCAACACTCTTTTTTTTATGAGCTAATGTTTCCGCGGATTGCACTCTTCGATACTGCATAAAATTAAAATAAGTGAATAGTAAGGGAAATAATAAAAATCTTTTTTACTACGTTTTACTTTATACACTTACACCAGCCATTCTTTTAGTAGGATTAGCCAAAGAACGATTTAAATGCATACTTTGAGGCCGTAACATTGGATCAACAGCGGGAATACCAACAAGAGTAAGTAAATCAGCTATTAATGCTGATTTTAATCTGACATCCAGTGGAGAATCACATCCCAATGATGGTGTCAGATTTACTTCCAGTAACCAAGGTTTCAAAGTATCATCAATCAAGATGTCAAAACCAAACAATTCTATGATGCAAAAAGGATTTCAATCATGGATTTTGGATATATATACTATTTACACGTCAAGCAAAAATACAAAGATAAACTATTATATATATATATATATATATATATATATATATATATATATATATATATATATATTTAATAGTTTATATATCATGCAGAATTGGAAATATCATAGGGATATAAAAAATATAGTAATAATACAATTATTATATATAAATCGTAATTATTATTACCAAAACATGTTTCTGGATGTTTCACGAATTGTTTAACACCGCTAACAATTCCGGAAGCAGTAGCTAAAATTGATTTAATTATAATATCTTCGATACGTTGCATTAGTTGTTCAGTATCTTGACCAATAGAACGTAAATGTCTTAATAATGCAGATAATGTCCACTTATGACCTACATCTTCTGCATCTGGATCTTCACTTCTATATTTAAAAGAAGAAATACATAGTTTATGAAATGAACGTTAACACGTTGAATTTCATGTACACATATATATGTCAAATTAGAGAATAGAGAAGAATGCAACTTACTTAACATAATCTACATGGAATTTATTGATGCTATAGTTACATAAGTGCATACAAGGATTCCAAACGTATTGATTACCACCATCATATTTAACAGTTGCAAATCTCACTAATCCTTCTTCATATAGATATATCAATAATGGGTCATAATTTGTTACAGCAACATAGAGACGTAAATCGCATTTGTGCCCATCCACTAACAATGGATTATTTATATATTGTGCAACTATCACAGATTCATCTGTAAGGATTTTCTCAGGCTGTAATACAAATATTAAAAAATTATGAATGATTATTAGAAAGAAAATTGTAAGCATATATATATATATATATATATATATATATATATATACATATATGTTTATATATATTATAATAAAAAAGAAATAACAGTTTAGTCACCCACAATCAGAGATAAACAATAGTTATACAGAAACTCCTATCTTTTACACCTATCCCTAGATAAAATCATACCTAAAAATTATTATGCTCACACTATTAACAATATAAATTCCGCGTCCACGAGAACTGGCTTTTGGTTTGACGATCCAAGGTCCTCGGTACCTAAAATGCGCAGTAAGTAATTCTCTCGATTCACTGGGTAAAAGGAAGGTTTGTGGAATGAAATCCAAGTTTCGCAAGCCTTTACTTCTTTGCATTGCCTCAATGTTCTTATACAATCGATCTTTCCGTGTGATTTCGTAGGATCTGCAAATATATTAATTTACACATAAAATTGTTCTGCATAAATTATATAAGTAATTTTAATTTATTATTATGATTAATCTTTACCTTGGAAAGTGATTAACTTTTTGGTAAGACTGCAAGTTACGGAGAATATCCGGCTTTGGGTGATTTCCCATCCACAATATATTAAAATCTGTTTCATTCATGGGTACCTGAAAAATAAAAGTATATCCTATGATATTGAAAAGATGTCTTCAATTTTTATTAATTTTGTGAATATGTGTATGTATATATATATATATATATATATATATATATATATATATATATACATACATACAATAGAATTAAATGTCGGAAATGAATAACGAATAAAAAATTGATCGTGAATAAGTCGAAGAAAATATGGAAGTATTTTCCATCACGTAAGTCTTTAATATTCGTCTTGCATTCAAGTATACTGGCGTCTTAATCGACCTTGCGGTTAGTTTTCGTAGGAATAACGTATTCACGCTGACAGAGTGCTAATAGCTCTGAATAATTAAAACTTTTATGGTGTAAGTGTTAAATAACACTATCGATAATTTATCTATTGATTCTATTTAATGATTCTATTTAATTAAAAGAAATTAAATATAAGAGTAAGATAATACATTGTAAGATCGAATAATATAGTAAAGAAGTAAATATTAATATTTATTATTTTATATTTATATATATCATATATTTTTATTTGATATATTTATTATATTTTTTAACATATATGTATTCATATATATGATTAAAATATACATATATAATTATTTTTTTAACAAATATTTATTATTTTTTAAATAAACATTATAAAAAAAATGTTAATGAATAAGTGTCCTTTTATATATTTTCTATTTTTATATTCCCATTTGAAATTATAAACTAATAATCATAGTGACATTCATATTCATATAAAATTCCATATAAAATTATTTTGTACATCATTTATTTTTAAATAAACAATGTTCGTTAATTATTATAATATATAAATTAAAGAAGTATTTTCTATTCGTATATGAAGTATGTTGAAGAAGAAATATAAGGAAACTACTAACACAAGCCTCCATAGCTCAGGGGTTAGAGCACTGGTCTTGTAAACCAGGGGTCGAGAGTTCAAATCTCTCTGGGGGCAATTTTTCTATTCCCGAAATTTGGGAAGTGACATTGTATGTAATACGGTGTCTCATTATTTTTTTTTTAAATATTTATACTTAAAAAATTATTTTAGCTGATATATATATATATATTTATTTATATAAAACTAAAAATAATTAAACTAATATATGTATTGATAAAAATATACTAAATTTCGATGAAAATATTTTTATATACTCTGAGAACGAAGATACGAAATCTTTATAAATAATTTTTTTCCCATAATGATATTTATTTGCATGAGAGTTATATTTATAATTTGAAAAAAAAAAGAATAAGTGGAAAAAGATGTTTCATTTGTATTATATTGAATTATCTAGAATCATTCGTTCTTCGATAATAGTTACACGTATTATTGTTCGATCGAAAGGCATATAATATAATTGTAAATTATAATCCTATAATTGAACGTATTAATTACATGTAGACCTATTTAATTGTAATTAAGGTACATCGTGTATTTATAAGAGCATAAATAAATCTGATAAATAATAATCTGATATAGGAATCGTATAAGTGATTTATATTACGTATCTAATAAATTATATCAAATATAAATTAAAATTCATACCCGATTTTTATTTGATATTTATTATTATTCTTCTTTTTTTTCGTATAACAAGAAATTTCTGATTCTTATTTATTGATTCTTAAATTACTATCATAAACGTTGTATAATACATTATATACATACATATATACGAGTAATCTATTAGCACAATTTAACCGATAATCTAGTAATTATAATTAAATGATATCTTACGATTTAGTATTTACGATTAAAACATATAATGCAATATATCTTTACCTATAAAAAAATTATATTTAGGAATAACAATAATGCAATTATAAAGAAGTCACGAATTTTCGTAAATTACTTACTTAGAATTTAGAAATTTGTGAAATGGAAGAAAAAAAGAAACAATTGAAAAAAGTCGACTAAAAGAGATATAAAAATAAAAAAGTATAAATAAATAAGTAAATAAGAGAAGAAAAAACGAGAAAATAAGAAGAAAAAAGAATAGGATCACATAAAACGACGTGAGTAATTTCTCGTGATACGAAAGACTACGTGACCGTCGACACGCCGAGCCCATTGACTTTTCATTTAATGATACAGGACCTTCGTTCCATGGTAGAATAATCGATTTGCGTCACGGGGACGCATAATTGAATCAGAAAATAGAATCTTTTTATAAGCAATGGAGATTCTATAAGTTGTTAATAATTTCCATTGTTCCTATTGAATTTATCGAAAATATAATAATAACGTTTACACAACTCTACGTACATATAAACACACACATGTATCTCTTTCTCTCTCTCTCTCTCTCTCTCTCTGTGTGTGTGTACTTGTTCATAGATAGAACTAACATTGAATATAAAATACAAAAGGTTCGTTCTCTATCATTGTTTTCAAAAACTTAAAGTTTTTATGACGTTCAGTTCATGTCGTTCCGACGATATAAAAATTTGCTCGTTGACGTTTAGGTGGAATTTGTCCTTAAGTAAAACCACGCGGAACTAATTAAATCGCTTAGACACGAGGTAGGCGATGAAACGTCAAGGTAGAGAAAGAGAAAGAGAAAGAGAAAGAGAAAGAGAAAGAGAGAGAGAGAGAGGGGGGAGGTGAAAAAGAGAGGCACCGAGAGGGAGAGAGAGGAATATAAAAATATTCTCGGTTTCACAGATACGCCAATCATAAAAGGGAGACGACGTTTATAAAAGCCATTGACCAAGGACTTGTTTCGGTTTGAAGGACTTTCTCAAGATTGATCAACCTGATATATATACATATATATATATACATACACAACATATATACATACATATATACATACATATATACATACATATATACATACATATATCGGAAGAAGTTGTCGCCTCGGGCGTTGAAAAAATACGGAAATAAAAATGGAAACGATTCGACCATTAAAAAAGATCAGAAACAATGCCATATTATTTCGTGCGGTTGTGAGACATCTTTTCTAGGGTTATTCCAAATAGCAATATATGATAACAATCGTCTATTACATTTCATCATTACTGACTTAAGTATCTTCTTTCTTTTACTATTTATCCGACGAATTTTTTTTTGCTGGCAAATAAGTACTTATATATACATAGGTATTTATGCTCACACAAAGAGAGAGAGAGAGAAAAAGAGAGAGAGAGAAAGAGAGAGAGAGAGAGAGAGAGAGAGAGAGAGAGAGAGAGAGAGAGAGAGAAACAAAACAAATCCATTATGTTTTTACTTCGATAAAATCGACCAATCTAAAATTCTATCAGTTTGATCGAAAAGGGGAAGTTTGACCATGTAGAAGGATGATGCCAGGAAGTTTGCGTCGAGGAGAGAAGACGAAGACAACGAAGACAACGTTCATGCTCTTGCTCGTTTTACGAACGTGAGTCACATATTACATTACCGATCAAGGATAACGAGCGGGATTGTTGAAAGAGAGAGAAAGAGAGAACAAAGTTGAGATCCTACGAGCATCTCTTCTTTCTCTCCTTTTCTCGAGCAAGTAATTTATACTTTGATTTTCATATTATTTTTATCATAGTCGATACTATGTTTATCTATTTACTTGACCGTTCAGCCTACCTAAGTAGAGAATAATAATAAAAGAGAGAAAGTGATAGAGATAGATAGAAATAAAGATAGAAAGAGAGAGAGAGAGAGAGAGAGAAATGGAGAAAATAAAGAGATTAGAATAATTCTTGAAAATAAAGGCAAGAAAATTCGCCTTTAACCCTGACTGTTCCCGCGCATCGTTTGCGTTGATTTGCACGTTTTCGAGGTCGTACAAAAGAGCATTCCCTATTTTTATCTCGCGCATTTGGCGAACATTTATAGAAGCAAATCAAGATCGTCCGAGTATCGTTACTCGATAACGACGTAAAGACGTTCCTCTTTTTCCCTTAGGGCTTTCGTTAACGACGACTTTGATCTCATTTTGTTTGAGAATATAACGCATCGAGGTCAAGGATGATGATTAAGCGAATAATAGACATTGTAAAAGTTAATGATTGTTATTCCTGAACCACGATTATATCGAACAATTTGTTATATTATATCTCTTTATATACATTCAATTTATTATCTAAAAATAGAACATCGATAAACAGCATTAAAAATTATATTTGAATTGAGAGATTCATTTTATTCGATTTTAATATTTCAGTAGGGGAAAAAAAACAAATTTTCGATCATTATCGATCACAATGAAACGAAACGGTAAAGAAATGATTACAGAAAAATATCTGTAGAAATGTATGGTATTATCGTTTGAAAGTTCATAGAAAAAATTTTAATTCTATGGTCAGTTCAACATAAATCACAAATAGTAAAATGAATAAAAAGAATATTATCGAGTATTATTCATGGCTATGAATACGTCATGTGATATTTAAATACGTCAAATTTATTGGTTCGTTCAAATGATAAAATAAAATCAAATCGTAAATATATTAAATAAATAAATAAAACATATGTCAATAGTTCCCATCGAAGTGAGGCGAACAAAAAATGTTTTCAAATTTCCATTTCAATAATGTCAAAGGAGAATCTTACGTTATGACTCAAAATTTTTCGATTCAATTTTATTTATCTTTTTATTATTAATTGATGTTTACAACTTCATCTTATTATTTACTATCAAATCGTTCTCGCGTCAAAAATTTGATAATCCGATAAGAGAAAGAGAAAGAGAGAGAGAGAAATAGAGAGAGAGAGAGAGAGAGAGAGAAAGAGAGAGAGAGAGAGAGAAAGAGAGAGAGAGAGAGAGAGAGAGAGAGAGAGAGAGAGAGAGAGTGAGACAGAGAGAGAGAAAGTGAAAATCATCCTAGTAAATTCAAATTTTATCGAGTAACTCGGACTTCGATTGTCCAATAATCGTAGTGCGTCGTATCCTTAAATAAATAAATAAATAAATAAATTATATTGTCACGTACTCATCGATGTCCTTCAACGATTGGAAAACTTACATACAGAAGTAGTAAACGTTTGTTGGAAGCTTTAGATTCTCATCGTTGACAAGGGTGATGAAGATGACGCCAATTGCGCCGGCGGTGGCGCGACGATAGCGGCGATGGCGGCAACTATGACGACGAGGTCGTAAGCCGAAGAGCAACACACACGAGACGCACGCAATTTCGATGGTACGGCAGTCTAGCACGAGCTACCGCTCAGGAGACACCCGTAGGGGACTTGCTTGTTTCAAGGTAGGCTATTTTATTCGTTCGACACTCTTTCTCTCTTTTTTTTTTCTTTCTCTCTCTCTCTCTCTCTCTCTTCTCTCTCTTCTCTTCTCTCTCTCTCTCTCTCTCTTCTCTCTCTCTCTCTCTCTCTCTCTCTCTCTCTCTCTCTCTCTTAGCTTTATTTTAAACTATTTTAAAGATAAGTACACGCGAAGGTT
The DNA here is from genome assembly GCF_050613455.1 of Vespa mandarinia. NCBI lineage: Eukaryota > Metazoa > Arthropoda > Insecta > Hymenoptera > Vespidae > Vespa > Vespa mandarinia. The sequence goes on along the minus strand of NC_140816.1, from coordinate 1,553,117 downwards.
TGCCTCTTTTCTTTTTCTTTTTCTTTTTTTCTCCTCATCAATTTTTATGATCGATCCTATTACTATAAATGAATTAAAAACTTCGAAGATCCAAGGGCAAGAAAAAAAAAGCAGAAGTCGCGTTTCAAAGCCACCGACCTCGATATCCCAACTAGAAAGTAACGTCGAAATACGAACAAACTGTTTTAAAAAACTTGAATGAAATGAAATAAAATAAAATGAAATGAAATGAAATGAAATGAAATGAATGAATTAATTAATTAATAAATGAATGAATAAATAAATAAAATTAAAAAAAGAAAAGTAGAAAAAGAAAGAGAAAGAGAAAGAGAAAAAAAGATAGACAGAATAGCGGGGTAAGGAAAATGGTCCAGTGAAAGTTAGACTCGAAGCGACGCGCGACGTCGATTCGATGTTTGTCTTTATGTAACTTACGTATGCACGGGTGCAGCGTACCCGTCCGGGATTTCGAATCGGTCACGTGTTTTGTATGCCCGGATTTCTAACTTCGGAAGAAGAAGATCGAGATCGATGCCGCCGAGATTTGACGCTGTTCTAATTTTCTTATTCTTCTTCTTCTTCTTCTTATTATTATTATTCTTATTCTTCTTATTATTATTATTATTGTTATTATTATAATATTTTTTCTTTTTTAATTTTATTTTTAACGAACTTTTTAAAAACTCATCGTCCTTATTTCGAAGTACGTACGTGCGTTTTTTTTTTTTTTTATAAATTGTATGTTCAAAAATGACGTGGATATATTTTTTCTTCTCTTTTTTGTTTTCTTTCTTTTTTATGAAAATTCACGAAGTAGATCCAGTTAAATAAAATATTGAAGACTTTTTACCGATTACATTCTATATGTTGTAATTATTTTTATAGTGAATTTGACTACATTATCGTGGTCATTATCTCAAAATGAATGTTACTATATTTGCTCATACTCATCCATGCATCGCATTTCTCGTTATCTCAGTGATAAATGTAATCAAAAGAAATATCAAGCAACGCGCACGGTGTTGCTTCGTTAACAAAACAATGCGAGATTCTTGATCGAAGGGATCTTAGAGATCAACAAGGTTATTAATCGTATATATCGAAGTGAGAATGTTCGATCTTTATCGTTCTCAATATCTCAAGTTTCTTTGGTCAATTAACCTTCAATTCGTTAGAAACATCGTTGGTTTATATTTATCGTGACCCTTGATTTTCAATTAAATAAATTATACAGATAGATAATAATGATAATTATTCGTAACAAAGTCGTAAATAAAATAAATAAAATAAATTAACTAGTAACGATAATCATTGGATCAGTTAAGTTTTTTCTTCTCCTTCTTTTTTTTTCGTTCTTTCTTTCCTCCTATCGATCGTCAAGTACAGAATAATTGTATTCAATGACATCCACTTTCGTTCGATTATCCCTTCTTATATCTAAATATTGTTCGATCTATCTATGGATATTGAAACGAATGAGAATTAAGCAGCGTTTAGTATCAAACATGTTATTTTAAGTTTCGATCGACAAATCCATTGATCAAAAATAAAAAAAATGGATTATCAAAGCACGTGGATTAAACGTATCGGACAACACGTGTATTCACGTCGTGATCAAGATCTTTTTAAATGCAGCTAGTTTTTTACCCGGTAATAATCAAAACGAATGTTTCCTCTTAATTTGCGGTAGCAGATTGACGTGTCGTTAATGTATTTTGCTGTTTTATTATTATTATTATTATTATTATTATTATTATTATTATTATTATTATTATTATTATTTATCATTCCTTCTTTTCTCTTTTTATTTATACGTCAGAAAAACAGATATGAAAAAGAGATAGAAAAAAGAAAAAGGGAAGGGTGATCGAGTTAACCTTCGAAACCGAATACATTATAATTTTATTTAATATGTATTCGTTTATATGGGGATTTATTCGTTTCGATTATGCATCGTCGATTAAATTGATAAAAATCCCGTACGCATCCTCTTTAAATCACGATCCAACGAATTCATTATTTAAGTTTTACATTGATTACGCACTATATCATCGTCTCATTCCTCCATTTATGGTAATAATCCAACGGGATTACAGTCTCGCGTTACGTCGCATGATGCGCGTCGATAGTTTTCCCGCAAAAAAAGGCCTTTTGCGCTTTGAAATTGAACGTGCGTACGCATAAGAGCGAATCAGAGAGGGGGGAGAGAGAGAGAGAAAAATGACGCTGCGCGATATCGATGCGAATGTTTTCTGACTTAATAATGATCGTGATTTTTCCTCGATCTTCATCGTTTTACACAGAAATACATAATAATATTATGACTGAAGAAAACGATAAATTTTACGTTCCTGTTTTTTGAATTTCTAAAAAGGAATAAAAATAAAATAAAAGGAGATGAAAAAGATGAAATGATGAAGAAACATCGATAATAAATTCGAACTTAACGCGTTTGATTGCTAAGAAAATTTTTAAAAATCTCGAATCAAATGAATGAATTCATAAAAATTTATTATAGTTGACAAATATATTCTAAATATTTTTCTAAATAAGTATTAAAATGTAACCTGTTCGAACGACTTGATTGTATTTTAACGCATAACATGATTGTATTTTCAACATGATTTTACTCATCAGAAAATTTTTAAAAATCAAAATTAAAAAAGAAATATAAAGAAAAAAAATGATTCATCAAAATGTATTATAATCAATGAGATTGTACGCTTCTTTATATAATCAAATTTAAGTGGAACAGGTTAATTAAATAAATAATAAATATTAATTAATTAATGAAAATTAATAAATAAGATAATCGCGTAACATGATCATCATTTTATTCGATCAGAACTTGTAATCATTTAGGTTTAAATAAATAATAATTCATAAAAATATATTATATTCGTTATATATATATATATATATATATATATATATATATATATATATATGTATAAACAATTTTAAGTAGAAAAGGAAAAAGAGATTATTGATTCGAATGACTAATTGATCATATAAAATTATTTATACGGTTGAAATTTAAAAAATTCGGAGAATTAAATAAATAATTCATAAAAACAAAATACATTAGACTCAATAATCGTTTGGTTCTTTACAAAAAAAAAAAAAAAAAAAAAAAAAAAAAAAGTAAATAAAACAAAAAAGAACGACTAATGATCGTTTTACTTGTTCGAAAATTTCAAAAATTTAGAATTACAAAAATGATTCATAGAAATGAATTAGAGCTAGTAATTGTTCATTTCCTCATAAAAAAATAAATAAATAAATAACAAGAAAAAGAGAAAAAGAAATTGAAATAAATCAGGAAAAAAGAATTGATTCGAATTAACAAATATAAAATCGATCGCGTCATACGATTAATATCGCGTCATAACTTCGATTCAATAGCGCGGGAATTTTCAAAAAAAGTTCAAATCTTTCTTTCTTTCTTTCTTTAAAGTAAACGTAAAACGAGTTTCGAGCACATGTCACCTGAATTCGTTTCACCGACTTTATCGGCCCGTATAGTTAAAAGACTAACCGTTGGTTGTCTGAGAATTTCAAACCAAAGGAAAAATGAAGTTTGTACTTTTTAATAATCGGCCAGCCGTGAGAAACCGGTTCCAATGCGCCGCGTTACGCACCATCGTGTCTCTTCGTTCCATAACCTGATTGCATTTTCTATCATATAGTATCGGCATCAGTCGCGATCATACAAACTTACAACTCGGACATGTCTTTTCGTCGAGCGTGTAATAATGTTATCGATATTTATGTTATTTTAATTGTTTGTGGAGAAAAAGAAAAACAAAAAAGAAATATTTTATCCCAGTGCAAAAAACATATTGTGACATTTATCAAATCGATTAAAAGATACAAAAGAGTAAGAATTTCTTTTTTTTTTAAATATAATTTAATTTTTCGAACAAAAATTTTGGGCTTATCTTAGTATAGAAAATAATATATATACAAGATGTATACGTAATACGTGAACTCGGAAATTATTATCAAAATAATAATAATAATAATAATAATAAAAAAATTTATTTATTAAATTATCAAATTATTTGAACAATATATAGATATTTTATCGATTCATAGGGAATATTTACGTAGGGAATGTACGTAGGGAATACATTCGAATTCTGAAAGTCACAAAACTAAAAACATTTCATTGATTTTTTAGGAACTTTTCTAAAGTATCGATTGTTATTCGTATTCATTGACAATATTATTGGACAGATTGTTATATATTTATTGGCGATACAAATAAATATGTATATGAAAATAAAGTTAAATAAAAACTTTTTTTTATCTCTTTTGCATATTGAAATTATCGACATACACAGTATCCATGTATGTACATTTTGTATATCTATGGTAAAATGCTATAAGTTTAAGAGTTCAAAGGACACTAGATAATTTTATGTATTAAAGATTATATATTATATAGGATTAAAATAAAATGGAAGAAAATATTTATTTAAATAAAACGCGTGTCATTTATTTCGTTAAAAACGATTAGAATCTAAATATTATTGAGAAAAAAATATATAATATTAAATTAAAAGATAGTTAAGAAACTCGTTCACTTTACCAATCTCAAGGTGAAAATAATTTGATTAATAAAAATTCGTTCGCTAATTCGTAAAACAGAAATATTTTGATTGATTGAAAATTCGTCTTATTTCTAACGGAAAAAAAGAAAAACGAAGAAGAGAGAAAGAAAAAAGAAATTAAAAAGAATCGTAAGATAAAAATCGATAGATTATTACCTCCGTCGAAATGAAATGCACGCATATAAGTGGCATCTATTCGCGTTCGTCTTTCATCTAAGTGTCAAGATATATCGAGACTTATCGTCGTTGATTTTGAAAATCAATGTATTACATCGTGATGCGTTAAAACGCGAGCGAGCATGCGTGCATGAGTGAGTAAGTGAGTGAGGAGTAAATGCGTGAGTACCGTGCGTGCGTAACTTTCTTTAAAGTAAAATTCACGTGAAGTGAACCAAGCCCTCGCTTATATGTATATCCTTCGGTACAATGAAAACGACGATCGCGAATCTTCGATCTGCCGATCATGAACTTCCTCATTTCGTGATATAAACAAATATTTAAAAGGACGAGCACGTGGACGAGCATCGAATAGAATTTTAATCGTTTCTCAGAGATATCTCAAGTTCTTCTTCTGGTTCCTTCGGTCACGGCGAAAGAATCGTGACAATGATCGAAATTTATTTGACGAAAATAAATTTCTATTCTCGACAACAAATAAAAAAAAATAAAAAACATAACGTTCAAAAACATTCATATACACACATACACACACGCGCGCGCGCGCGCGTATTGAAAAATGTGTGTATGTGCGCATGTGTGTGTGTATACGCTCGAGTGTTGTGTTTTTTTAGTTATCAATAATAACAGATATTAACCGGGACAAGCAAAATATACACATGATAAATGTATTACACACGACCAATGAATAATATTACATATCATTAAAAGAGTCGTCGATCAGTGATACTTTTAAGTTTTGCATTACATACAAAGAGACGTGCGCGCGTATATCCAGAACGTTTGTTATATCTACTGTTCAAGGTCTCCTTGCGCATTTATTAGCTTTTCAACGAAAATTTCAACACATTCTTACGTGTGCCATACAATAAATTACTTCCTGTGTTATACCTTTTTTTTTTAATCGCAGCAAAAGATGACAATGTAATAACTACAATTATTCGATCTTGAACAATACACAAAAGAGAATGAACGAATCGACGAAAAATATTTAATAACGATCGTACCGTATAAACGAATCCTTTAACCTCATTTAATTCTATATATTACGACCATATATTACGACATTATATTTATTTACTCTCGTCTTATTTACATGCAATTGAATATGTAAAGTTTTATGATAGGAAAAAAAAAAAAAAAAAAAAAAAAAAGATGAAGAGAAAAAACGTCGATCGGATTATTTATGATACTTCTGGATGTAAATCGATGTAACTATTCCTTCGTAAACAAACTTGTGGATATTTGAAATATTGCGCGTTATCAATAGATTCTCTTATCGCGTGTTTTTCCTTTCAATTATTTCAATAAATTAAATTTTAAAAAGAAGAAAAAAAAATATATATATGTATTTATATATATGATTAAATTAAAATTGATATAAAGAAGAAAAGAATCTAACAAGGCGACATCGTTATGTACATTCTTTTGTAAATTCAATGAAACTATTTATCTATCTCTTGACTTTATTCTAAAATTGTACGACGTTTTACAAAGCTGCGCATGTATGTAGCTATATTCTATTCTATTTTTATATTCTATTCTTTTTTTCATACTTCTCGAGAAATAATTTTTAAAATATAATCAGAGACATTTTCGTCGTAGGGCACAATCAGAATTCTGATGCTCAACGGATATGAGAAAAAAGATGACTAGGACAAAAATCGATTGTTATGAATAAGGTAGAAGAGAGTAGTAGAGTCCGATGATTCGATCGATTCCATTTTTTTCGTAACGACTCGAAATATTTTCATCAACTTCTCCGATCCAATTTTAACGACTTTCTTAAATAAACGAATAAGATCGAAATCTCGAATCATATTTTTCAATGATACGATTTCGATATATACTTTTCGTTGATCCACCGTAAAACGAGGTACAGAAGTATGTGAGACTCTGACGGTCTATTGCGGTTAACCTCAAAGTCTTGATTTCCCGCCGTTTGAGCCACATTTTTAAATATTCATAATTTATCGTATTATTTGCTTAGAATATCTTTTACGTATAAGTGATTTTCGAATGTTACTCTATGTAATTGTGTATTAATATCTATACATTACTGTCATATATGTCTCGTATATCTGTGTGGTAATGTCAAAGAGAGTGAGAAAGCGTATGGCATTTGATACATTGATTTATTATATTTTCAGTGAATGAACAAGAGAAGATGCCTGGCCACCGTCAGCCTAATTCCCTAGAAGGACTTAGTTTGGGACAAGTGTGCCAACAACTCGACGGGACGTGCCGTCGGCTGCAAGTGCTTTCTCAAGAATCATCGGCAGCACAGGTGCTCGCTTTCGCAAAACAGACTATCAGGCCATATTATATCAATGCCTTACCCGCACGTCTGCGCTCTCAAGTTATTGAAGAAACCTCGAGAATGCTGTACGGTCCTTCATCGGATGGTTCAACTCTCATTTCTGGTCCTGCTCCACTGTATTTACTAGCACTGCTTCTTGGTCATGATATAAAGCAGTTAAGGGTGATTCTTTGTTGTTACTACGGATGTAGCCATCAAACGTCGCTCCTAAAGTTATTAGCTTCTGAAGGAATTGGACTAGAATCTCTAGAACTGGCTCGTTCTGCTTTACTGAGATTAGATTGCAAGTTGTTAAGATCTGCTCTATTGAACATGAAAAATTTATTAAGTTTGACTCTTCGCAATATAGCTAGTGATGCTGTACTTCAAGTCATTGGGAAAGCATGCCCCAAGTTAGTAGTTCTAGATGTAGCATGTTCGAGACAAGTGACAGATGCAGGCTTAAAACAATTATTGCTGCAAGTGGAACTCAGAGATAAAGCACCACATACGACTACACAAGAGCCAACCAGTTGGTCCAAATTGAAAACCTTGCTATCATCTAGATTAAAGATGAGAGGTTCTAAATCCGAAAAGAAAGAGAAGCAAGGTGTCTTATTGGAGTATTATGAAAGTCGAAATTTTATTTGTGATACGCTTAGAGTTCTTAATGTTGCAAGTACTAGTATTACAAGTGCAGGTGTACTTTTGGCCTTAGTATATGTACCACAACTCGAATCTTTGGCAGAATACAGTCACATGGGAAGAGTGGTAGAAATTATGAACAGAGGACTTATCGGATTGAAAACTCCATTTTCTTTAACGCAAGCAAGAAGCTGCAGAACAACACCAGCTCGTTTAGAACTTCTTGCTCAAGCATGCCCACGAGTGGAAAAGTTACATATTTCTGAACCTCATCATCCTCCTGAAGCACTGCGATTGTTTCCCTATGTTACTTCTTTAACTGTACATGGTATTCCAGCACAAAGAGAATGGCTAGATGGTTTCTATGATTATTTACGCACAAATGGTCAAAATTTGAAAGAACTAAATCTTCGAATAATACAAAATGAAAATCTAATACAAATAGATTTGAAAGAGATCTTCAGTAATTGCCCTAATCTCAGAATATTGACCAAGGATGGTTTCAGTATAATATGGACAGAAGGATCAGATCCACCGCCTCTCAAATATTTGAGAAAAATTCAATTGGGACACACAATAAATGCCTTAGCTATAACGAAAATTCTCTCCTTGGCACCAGAATTGACTGCGCTTCATATTCACAGTTGTTTTGATCTCACAAATGAACACTTAGAAAAATTATTGAGTATTCCCACAAGACCGAGAAGTGGTAGAAAATCTGACAAAAACGAAAATAGTTTAGTGCAAAATTTAACATGTTTTTATATATATGAAGCCAGCAAAGTGTCTGCAACTACTGTGTTAAATATGTTTCAAAACTGCAAACGTTTACGAAGAATCGGTAATTTGGCAAATTGGGGATTGGATTGTGAAGGTGTAACGATGTTACGAACGACGTTAGCACGCGCAAATTTAGACGTGGATTTGTGTCCTGGTTCTCATTGGTTTTGGAGCAATTGTATTCAGTAGCACATATCAAAGCTGATAATTTTATCATTGAGACCTTTTCAGCACCTTTAAAACCATGACATTATTAGCTGTTCTATAGAAATCTATATATTTCCGTTTTTTAAAGACTCCTCATTTATCAGTATTAAAAATTCAATTTAGTTTCTAAGGTGAAATAATAGTTTTTGAAAAACCAAAAGGAAAAACAGTAAAATAAAATGGAATTGCCATTTTGAAATAATAAAATTTAATATAAAATTATATTTTAAAAATTAAAATGCTACAAATGAATATGCATTGTTCAAATGTTATATATTATATCGTGCAATAATATTAATTCAAATATTCAATCAAAGTATAATATAAATAGCATAAGACTTAATAGTATATTGCAAAGTTCAAACAACACTGTCCTTATTCAGTCTTGTTATTCGAATATAATAAGAATATAACGGCAGGAATTAAATCTAATGTAGACATTAGTATATATTACCGATAACTGGGATACTTTCTTGAGTATAAATCAAATGACAAGATGATTTAAATCATTGGATATATAAAACAAATTATATTTATTCAAATTATAAGGAAAATAAAACACTATACTTCTTATCTTGTTTCAAGTAAACAGCAATAAGAAAGAAAAATTGTATTTCTTGTATATATATTCCTGTCAAATTATAATAATTGAAGAATATATCTATTTTATACATTTTTAAATAATCCTTCCTATAATAATGTTTTACGGTTATAAATTTTATCTCTCTTTCCATAAGATACAAAATATTAGTTATAAATAAATAATAATGTGTTATTTTCTTTTTTATAATATTACTTAATTTTTTTTAAATATATTAAACTTACCTCTGATAGGCCATGGGATTGCAGTAAAAGATTTATAAGCTTAGTGTCAGTTTGAAAAATTTTGTATGTCATATGTAACTGTTTAGCTGGCGGATCTTCTGGAGGTGTAGACAAAGCACAACATCTGAAAAAATGAATAGAAAAATGGTAAATAATGCATAAACATCATTAATAATTAAATCGACGAAATATTATATATATACTTACTTAAAACGTAAAGTAGGCGCTTTGTTTCCAACAGGACTACTTAATAGCCATTCGTTGTTTATTGGACTCTGTTCTTTCGTTGTGCTGTAATTCAGGTATAAGAAAGACATAAAGCGTATATAATATTAATGCAGAAAAGAATTTTGAACTTTTGACGTATGCTAAAAATGCAATGATAATGTAGATCAAATTGTGTTAACACAAAACTAACAGATGGCGCTATTTCTCGATCATATTGAATGTCGGTAAGCAAGGAAACGTTTCATCGCTGGTATTTTTGAAAAAAAGTAAAAAATCGATTTTAGATAACGAAGAAACAAAGCAAAAAAAAAATTTGTATTTAGGAAGGGAAGCGTACTAATCAAACTTTCACTCGTTCTGCTCGCTCATTCGAGTCGAGGGATTAACAGTCTCGCGGTAATTAGTTATATAAAATAATTAAGTTCACTTCTTTTAAGTATTCGCAAGACCTTTTACTTCGATAATTAGAGAAATCCTTGTACATTCCGGTAATTAGATACACTTATGCATACTGCGTACTACATTTACTTAATCAAAGAAATTGCAACAGTAATTAACTCGACAGTACAGATACATGAGAAAAATGTTCAAAAACGATTTGCTAATTGCAATCACGTAGGAATAAAATCGAACAGCATACAAATTGAGGACAACGTATCCATTTAAATAGTTTTCCAATACTCACCGTTTTTCGGTATTAGAATTGTGTGGTTTATGCACGAAGGGTTCGAGAGTTTCCTCGCTACTATTCGACAATTGTGACATACCAGAAAGACTGGAGGATGACATCGACTCTTTCGGTCGTTTTCCCTCCAACTTTCTTATCGTAGTGGCTTTCCTTTGGGACAACATGATTGATCCTGAAATCACAGAAAACGAATTCATATCAAATTTACCATAAAATGTTTAAATGAAAATTAAATTCAATCACATCGATATGTAACAAAATATATAAATATATTCTTAAGAATGCAGAATGTGTAAAAATAAGGAAAAATAAGAGGATAGGAAAAGGCAGGACAGGACAGAATAAAATCGGACAAAACAGGAAAAGATTAGTTCAGCTTAGCTCATTGCATCTTAGGTTTCATCTAGGGTTGCATCTGTGATTTCGTCTGGGGTTACATCTGACATCTTCAGAAAAAGTCTATAAGTAAAAAATCCAAAAATACTAAAAGTAATGTTTTAAAAACTGTATAATATCATTAATAAGAAAGAAAATATAATAAAGAATACAGGGTCAAGTCAAAAAATTTTAACTTGACCTTAGCGATACTCTCAAAAATTATCATATAATCAAATAATTATCACAATTATGTGTCCCTATGCAACATTCTTTTGAAACATATTTTGCATCTTTAATATTTAGGAAAATAAGCCCGTCTATATATTTGAAGTAGACATACTGTATTTACAATAAATGTATAGAATATATATATATATATATATATATATACTATATATATTCATATACTATATATACTATATATATTCATATACTATATATACTATATATGTTATATATAGCCTATTTTATATCTTCCATTTTCTATATTAGATAATAAAAGAATATCAAATTTACTTTCAATTGAAAGATATTTCGACGGGACATATTGTAGACTAGTACTATGTTCTTTTCGATGCTTTGTACTTATTTGTTCTATATTTAGTGAATTATTATGATTTACATAACTGATATCGATCGACGTATACGTCGACGATCTTGTAATATAGATCAGCCAAATTATGTCAGGGTGTTTTTCTTACGTTGTCGTACATATATAAGCCAGTCCTTAAAGATCCTAAGGCTTCGCCTCGTTATAATTTTTCATCGATGTGATGGGTAAAAACTTGTTCTTTTAGATTATTTTGTATTAAAAATAGAAAGGAAAGAAATAAAGAATAGAAGGGGGGGAAGAAATTTCGTCATAATTTCATTTGCTCAAAACGAATTTATTTATCGAGGCTTGTCCATTTATAGAACATATTCATTACACCGAAGATCGAATTATACATGAAGTAAAGTTTGTAAGGCCACAAGTAAGGGAAATAGACTCTACCTTGAATGACAAGACATTATTTTATTATATGTGTAAGCTTTACAACTTATATACTAGAGGAGTAGAATAATCGAATTTATTATTCTAAGCATTCGCGCGCTTATGAAGATACATATATATATATATTCATAAGATATCATCATGAAGATATATATTCATATATATACACTCCAAATATACATACATATATATACAAATATAATACAAACCACGCACAATATATATATATATATATATATATATATATATATATATATATATATATTGTGTATATATATATATATATATATACGTATGTATTATATATATAGATACTATATGACATTGATTTCCTACTATATTATCGCACGCCTTACCTTCCTTATATTTGAATGTTAATGATGTTCTGGATATAAACGTGATACGTGCCTACGCTTTTAGACGGCAAATCGACTTGTCGCGTACGAATCAAAGAATTAATGGATACAGATATGTCGGAGAAAACCAATGACATACGAGAATACGAATAAAAACGTGATATCCGTATTTCGAGCTTCGCATTTGAAATGTCATTGCATCAGGTAAAGGTTTTCGGGCTTTAAAAAGTTTAACACGAAAACGCGTCACGAAAGGTCGTACTTATGTAAAGTTTGACTTCCTACACTTTAGTTTTAATGATCGTTTGGAGAATAAAAAAAATGAAAGAAAGAAACAAAGAAAGATGTATGTGTGAAATAGAGAAAGAAAGAGAGAGGGGGAAGAGGAAAAAGTAAAAGAAAGAGAAAGAGAGCGGAAAGAAAATATCAGGAAAGGGGCAAGACATTTAAAAATGTTCACAAAAAACTAGATCAATCAATCTTTTTTTTTTTTTTTTTTTTAATGAAATGTCTTATGAATCATCGAACATTTATAAGAATGAATATAACGATATCACCTTTTCTTTAATTAACGTAAAAATCTGCATGTTGCATTATGGTACCCTCGGTCATCACGCAGAACATAAAAACAGATGGCGACGAATGGACGGTGTGTGAGTCACTATCGTGATTATGCGATTGTAATTCATCATTTGCATAAGATGGAAAAGGGAGAAAGCCGTTTAATATATTCGATCAACCGCAAAAATTATGCATTTGTAACACACACATACACACGCGCGCGGAAAAAAAGAATTGAGTAAGTGAATGAGTGAATGAGTGAATGATTGAGTGAGAGAGAGAGAGAGAGAGAGAGAGAGAGAGAGAGAGAGAGAGAGAGAGAGAGAGAGAGAGAGAGTGTGTATGCCATTTATATTGAAAAATTGAAATATCTTATAAGAGATTGAATCTACAGAAACAATTTTACTGATTTTATTGCTAAGAAAAGATACATCATACGATGCCAATTTTTATATTACAGTTGACAATTTTTATGTCAAATGGTGTAGTGAAATCTCAAAGCCAAATTCATTTTTGTAAATGGAAGTACATATTATACTTCCCACAATTTGATAGGCATTAGTTAAAAAATAATATTGTATTGTATTGCATTATATTTTATTATATTAGAAAGCAATTTATATGATAAAGAAAATATTTATACGATTATAAATTATAGATCGTATATAAAATTGTATATAAAATTGTATAATTATAAATTACAAAACATAGTATATTTATCATATATTAACAATAAAAATGTTTAACATATAAAGAAATCCAATGTGTTCTCTATTAAAAACTACCATTAGTATCCTTATCTCAAAAATTAGTCCATCATTTTCAAATTCTGGACAAAGCAAAAAATGTCCTCGCAAATCAAGTTTCGTATCAGGATCGCATGACGTAGGAAGAGGTAGCTCAAGAAATCATGCTACCTCCAAGTAAGTTACGTTCTCCTGTTCAGAAATTCTAATTTTGAACGAAGTGGCAAAATTTACCGCAAATTGAGTTTTGTATCAGGATCACATGATGTGTAAAGAAGTGGCACGAGAAATCATGCCATTTCCAGATAAGTTATGTTCTCCTGTTCAGAAATTCTAATTTTGAACGAAGCGGCAAAATTTCTCGCAAATCGATTTTTGTATCAGAATCACATGACATGAGAATGTTGCATAATTTCGCGTATATTTTATGTTGAAGTCGACATGCAGGAAAAATTTTCGGTTTCTCCAGAATATGAAATAGGAAGACCAATGTTTTGGATTAGGAGAATGATGATTGAATTTAATGAAGAACACATTGGATTTCTTTTTATATTAAACATTTTTATTTTCATTTTTATTAATAATACATAATAATTACATTAATACATTTTATAATTACACTCATATTTACTTTATCATATAAATTTTGCTATAATATAATACAATATAATTTAATATAATACAATATAATACAATAATGTTGCTGTAAAGATAGAACGAATTTCTTATCTCCTTTTATGATTCTCAAATTACCAATCTAAGTAATCGATATTTATTTCGTAAGAAGTTCAGTCTTATTTTTACAATGTGCTGCCTAACAGTTAGCAACCAGTGACACATAATTGTAGGAACTCACAAATTTATAATATGATCTATAATATTTTATAATAATAAAGGAATTCTAGTTTCAATAGATGCCATTGAACTGTGAGATAAAAAAAATTGTAATTCCTCCTACTACTTGATCTACAAAAAAAATTGGCACCAGTTGATGTGTTTTTTTATACCAAAAAAATCTATAAAAATAATTGTTTTAGTAGGTTCAGTCTAACGAGATATTTTAATGTTTCGAGATAAACGCGACATTATTATACTTCCGGTTTAACCAGAAATCGAGTATTGTATTTCATACTCTTAAAATATTTGACACATGAAATCATGAAACTTTTCTTAATAAAATATTTTCTCTATCGCTCCTAACAAACAAAATATTCAAATATTCCTTAATTTATAATCACCTTGTGTGTCATACACACACACACACACACACGCATATACAGCGGACACGCGTACACACGCGCACATTTATAAATACATACATGGACACGTTCATATATATAAGAATATAATATCTAAAACAAAAGTGAAATGATGCTTTGAAAGTTAAAAAATGTCCAAATTCTAAGTTTCATGGTTATGTCGAATTAACTTACGTGAAATCCGAAAGAAAAAGGATTGACTACATCGATATCGGTCATACGATATGAGCCAGTGGAGGAAACGGCGCATTGACGTGTTCAATGAAATGGAAATACAAGGAGGATGGACAAGGTCGCGATCAACGAAAAGGAGAACGTTGGGAAACGTGCCAAAGTCGTTAGGCATTGCGGATTTTCATCATCCTCGTCTTCATCTTCGTCATCTTACAACAACAACAACAAACCCGCAAACATTGAATCCATTCCCGTTGAACTCATTCTACAAATTCTATCATATCTATCCCAGAAAGACCTTTCCAATATGGGTCGCGTGTCTAAGTACTTCGAAGGTATCATGCAAGATCCCGTGGTTTGGCGCACGTACGAGGTGATTATTATAATATATTACCAAGGTGCACGTCCCATCGGCTTTCGAATGAAATTTTCGTCAACGATAAGATCGCGAAACACGCGACTGATTTTCTTTCTTTCTTTTTTTTGCTACATAACTGGTTAATGTAATCGAATCTTTAACCCTTTAGTGTATATGATGGCAAAATTAAAATCTATTAATCATGCAATGTTGTCATGCAACTTTTAAGTCACAAGCTCATACTTGTCTACTTTTAAGTTTTATTATTTCATTTTTTTCTATTCATTTATTTCTTTATTTAGCTATAATTTAACTCATATCAAGATAATTTTTAATTTATTAAGTATAAATAACTAGTATATTATAGTGTGTAATTATATTATAATAGTACATTATAACTATATTATATACTATATATATATATGTTTATATATATATGTATATATATAATATAATATTTATATAATATATATGTTCATGTATAAGTATACACATATAAGTTAAACAAATTAAAAATCTAACCATTGGTAGAACTTAAAAAAAAACATTATAATAATATAATTTTGTCCATATTCATGCTTAAACATTTACTGAACTAGTATAATATTTTTCCTTTTGAAATCTTCAAAAAAGAAAAAAAAAATTCTATATTAAAAGATAAAGAGATGACTTTTTAAGTTCGCTTTTCAAAAGAGAATAACAAATTTTAATATTTTTTTGTTTCTTTTTTTTCTTCTTTTTAACCCAAGAAACAAAAATTTAGTGTCAACCCTTAAGAGACTATAGAATATATATTTATGATCGATCGATCGGTTAACAGCATCGAAAGAATATGGCAAGAACGTGTATATTCGTACCGTAGGTGACGAACTGTAACGAGAACACGTCCAAAATAATTGGGAAGCTAAGAAACATGCCGTTCCTAAAGGAATTAACGATCAATCACAGAAAGGACAGCGACAAGATTTTAAGACAGATTTCGCTGACGAATAAAAATCTTGAGAAGCTTTATGTCTACAATTGTACAGGTACGTTCAACGGAATCGTCTTTTTCTGATTAAGAATTCAACATTCATTGTTTGGCTCGAATTCAGTAAACCTGTTTCGTTCCTATATTCTTTGACATAACATCTTGCTGACCGATTATTTCGTATAAATATACATATAAAAATAATAATTCTCCATGCAACCGGCTATTTTTCTTTTTCTGCAGTTCTATATAAAATAAGAATATTTAAATAAAATTTCAACATACTTTTGTTAATGCATTATTCAATTTATATGTAACTTATTACATATTTAATAATCGTAATATTTAATAATTTTTTCCGGTATGATGTACTTTATAACATGTAACTACATACATGTTGGAACAATTAATAAAAAATACTTTGGTAAAAATAACAAAAATTAAGAAAAGACCGTTAAACAGATAACATAATGTCTTCTAACATTTTGCCTTCGTCTGAATAAATCTCGAAGTTGCAAATGTAACCGATCTCAATTTTACAAAGCATTCTGAATAAAATCCCATATTTTATTATTTTTATTTGATTATATCAATTTTGAAGTCTTTTCCATAATATCATTATTGATTTTGTGAAGTCTGTCTCTATTACATGTAACGTGTGAATTATCTTTAAGATAAAAGAATGTAAGAATTTGATCGAATCTCATTCTAATCATGGTTTTAGAAAATTTTTATGCTTCGAACAAAGCATCAGTTAACCAGTAATCTTTCCATTTTGACTTTTTTGTTTATCCCAAGTAAACCTAAAAACTTCTTTATATCTCGATTGGTAACTTTCCTCCACGATGAAATTTTAAACAAAAATTATCTGACACATTTTCATTTGTTAATGATATAAATTCATTTGAGAAGTAATTAGATCAAAGAAATTATTATCAAAAAGTAAGTTAATTATTTCACTTATACTTCGTTGATTTCCAAATTGAATAATTACATCAGAATTATTTATATAATTCTACAAGTTCGGTAAAATATCATTTTCCCTTCATTACTCTTCTTCAAAATCAATTTCACTGTCGAATATTATCACATTTCTTTCTTGCCTTCGTGACGATCTGATCTAAGTCAAAGTCATTTCTATCCTCCTACGAAGTATCATCTTTCAGCTGTTTACTATATCTCAAAGCCACTCAAACAATCCGACCAAGTGTTTCCACATAATTCATTCAAATGTTCTTTTTACTACCTCGGATGCGTCATTCATTTTCTTTTCCTTTCTTTTTTTTGTTTAAAACTTTTCTAATATAGCAAAATGTGAATAGAAAAAGTAAGAAGTATGGCACGCCAATTATCTGGAGATACCGATTAAATAGATCAGTGATAAGACTTTAAGGAAAGAGGAAAAATAGAAAGGGTTGAAATAAGAGACGTGCGGTGAAGTGCCACGGCTTATCTTGCATATGTAAATTTCTTAGAACTTCAACTTAAACTAAGATAACACGAACTAAACTAAAGAAAAGTACGATCTATAGAACGCTACATTTAGATATATATATATATCATTTTCAAGCTTGAAAACTGTTATAAACCTTTGTTAGTGAAAAGATGAATTAAATCGTTATTGGTTAGCAAAATTCGGACATAGAAATACGAATTAATTCGCGACCGGTCAGTGTCTCGTTGTTGCCTCGCCAGAATTACCCTCACGAGGGAATACATGACGTCAGTTTAACCCCCACTGCCACTTTACATCTACGTCACATGCATCACGTGACATGAATTATCTCTTATGATAATGTCGTCGCGTTTCTGTCACACTTCATTGGTGACCCTTCCACTTATGAACACTCTACATATGTGGTATATATGTAATACATATATACAGAATAAGTCGATAACTATTACCATATCAAATACGGTACAAATGCAATAATGCATGTACGTGTGCAATTGCGAGCAAAAATATGATCATGAATATATAATAAATCGTTTTCCTCTTACATTTTTCTGTCTTCAATATAGAAAAAAAGGAAAAAAAAAAAAAAAGATGTGGTTTTTCCCAAAATATCTCGTGTATTAATCATTCTTTGACGTTGTACTCCAATACTTTTTTTTTCTTTTTTTATTTTTTTTAAGAATAGCACGAGGGATCAATCCGTAGAATCAAAAATTCATGAGGTTTCGTTTATATATATATATATATATATATATATATATATATATATAGATATGTATATATAAATAAGAAGAAACGATAACCATGAAATAATCTTATAAAAAAATTCTTTCCATCGTTAGATGTACCTTTTGAAATAGCGTAACTTTATCTTCAGTATTTTTTTCTCTATAAAAACAAAAATAACGATGATATTTGAGATGGTGATGGTTATTGATTCACCCTGTATATGCACTACTATTACTTTCCTCCACTACCATCCAATTTTGTCCCTTTTTTCTTCAATATGGCAACGAAACAGGTCAGCAAAGTGTTAACTTTTATTTTTTCTTCTCTCTCTCTCTCTCTCTCTCTCTCTCTCTCTCTCTCTCTCTTTTCTTTTTTTTACGTAACCTTCCCTCTATCAATATACGCCTATCTTCAAAAGTAGTACCAACGATGAAAGAGAAAGACGGAACGCGTTTTTGGCACAATGTCAAACGGGAAGAAGTTTTGCAACATTCTCGTGATCTTTCTTTAATGATACGTGAGCCACATAAATTTCATACCATTTTTTTCGTCTTTGAATAAAATAAGTAGATTTCAGTTTGATCTCTCTTTATCCTCGAAATGGATGAGATACTTTAATTTAATACGTGTTAAATGAACTTTTAAGAAGAGAATATTCGCAAGTAAAATCGATCATTTATATCTTTCAGTAGCGTTTCCGATTTCTTATTATATATAATATCAAATATAGTTTTATATATATATATATATATATATATATATATATATATTAGCTCTTATTTAATAAGTTTAATAAATTTTTCTAAGATAATTAAAGAAACTAATTTTAAAAAATTATTTGTGAATTTAACAAATTATATATAAAACTACAAACATATAATATTATATAATAGAATATCTAATAATAGAAATATATATAAAATTCTAGTTCTTTATTTAATAATTATATTTAATTTATTATATAATATATATTACTAAATAAAATATATCATATAATATTATAGAGTATTATATTAAATGCTATGTATAATAGTTTGTATAAATATGTATAATAGTTTACTCTTCCCTATATATACATATATACACATATATAAAAAAAATAACAATATTATATATACTATAATATTATACTGTATAAATTTTACTTATGAATTTATTATACATATAATAAATTAGATATAATATTATATTACGATGTCATAGTTTTAATATAGTCATTATATTTTTCTTTTAATTTTTTCTTTATTCTTATTAGTCTTCTCTTTAAATAATTACAAAAAAGAAAAAATATTATAAAAATAAGAAAAAAATATGATATAATTTGTATATTGAATATTTAAATTATTTTCAGGGTCGACTTCAAAGTTCTATCTCCGTTCGCATTATCTGACACGCATATTAGAGAAATGTCGACGACTGAATACCATCGAGATTCTTGGTAGTCCTTTCCGCGGACGAAAATTTTACAAATTACTCGGTGACGTTGGCTTAAGATGCTTAAAATGCGCATCTCTACCAACAAGGCATTCGCAATTTATTACTTTCATCCAAAATGCTCAACAGATTTACGACAATCGGTTGAATACTTACATTAATATGTGCTTTCTTCCGTGGCATAAACATGCTCAATTACACTACTCGATTAACCGAAAAGCAGCTTTTCGAACAATAAGGATACGTTACTCTTCCAAATATGCAATTTCGATTGATATTACAGAGAATGGGAAAAGGAATGTGCATCTTATATCTATGATCAATAAAGCTACTGGTTGAGAAATGTATAGTTAAATATTAAAAAGAAAAAAAAAAGAAGGAAAAGTAAAATAGAAAAAGAAATGAAAGGTAAGAAAAATAAAAATTTAAAGGATCTCGGATGATAATAAATTTCAATTGACAAGGATTTTAGAAACATAAGAAAAAGAAAAAAAAAGAAAGAAGAACATAGTAAAGATTGATCGACTAAAATTAAACATAAACGAAAATCAAAAGCTTTCATAATAATGAATTTTAACTAACTCGAGTATACAAAACATAAAGAAAAGAAAAATAGAAAACATAGTAAAGATCTATAAGATAAAATCCCCAAAATAAACGCAAACCAAAATACTTACGAATTTCTATTGATATTCAAATATTAAGAATATTAGAAGAAAAAAAAAGAAGGCAATAAAGATCGATAGATTAAAAGTGAATATAAAGGAAAAATCAAATGCCCAATTAACCCATTGACTACCAACTACGAGATATCTCGTAAGTAAGAGTCTGTACCAAAACTGCCAGCTACGAGATATCTCGTAGTGGGTGCTGCAAGTTTAGATTGGTTACAAATGGCTATTTCAGTTAGGAATTATTAGAAAGGATGAATGAAAAATATATATAGTATAGAGGACATATTACTTATCAATTTTTATTATATTATGTCAGTAACTTAATATTATTATATTTTGTAAAACTTCATGTTTTCTTTAAAATAAAACCGTGTGGCATCCAGGGCAAGACGCGCTAAATTTGCATGGCAGTCAATGGGAAACTCTCATAGTCATGAATCTCAATTGATTGGACTATTAAGGAAAAAAAAAAAAAAAAAAAAAAAAAAAATAAGTAGGGATCAATGAGTTATAATCGAACAAAAACGATTTTCATTTACGCCAGTCTACCGTCAAATATCAATTTATTTGAATATATATATATATATATATATATATATATATATATATATATATATATATATATATATATATATATATATATATATATATATATATATATATATATATATATATATATATATATATATATATATATATATATATATATATATATATATATATTTGGTTACTGATGAATATACGGTATGTGAGAAAAAGAGAGGAGATTGTTGGACGTTAATGAGAACACAGCAAGGAGGGTGGTGATTCTATGGACAATTAAACTCGTGCTATACATTTAATGCACGCGATCATTTCAACCGGGTCGGCTTTTACTAAACGAGGGAGTTTTGCCTTAGAGCGCATCGATCGATTTTGCCTTTCATATAAACGACCACGAGGTGATATAGGGAAACACTTGTGGTTTTAGTTCACCGACCGAATCTTTCTTACCTTTACGCTCACTATCCTATCATACGTAAATTTCTATATAAAAATTACTACAGTTTAATAGGGAATTATTAGAAAAGAAATATATATGCGTTAAAAGTAAATACTTTTGAGCTTTAAAACGAATAATTTTTTCATTAAAAAAGAAAAAAAAACAAAAGAAATAAAGTATTTAGCGTTAAATAAATATATTTATTTTAAATAAGGAAAAAAAAAATATTACATCGAACAATATTTCATTTATTGTATACATTAAAACAAATTTTTTATGCATTAAAGTACATTAAAATGTGCATATTATATATGAATATTTTTATCATAAAATAGATATATTATTGCTTATTCAAGTGTACAAATTTAACATGAAAGGAACATTCAAATTTATAAATGCAAACATATATTATTCTAATTTCTAAATAACTCTAAATATTGCTAAAAACTTTAAAAAAATTCTTTATAATATTTTTAAATTTATTGCACTTTTATTTTTTTCTAACGCTATAATAATTGTTTTTATAAAATGCTTACAATAAATGAGGAATTTATTTTATGTATTGCTCATTTTAAATTGTCCGATTATTCTAACTTGTCCGATAATTTAACCAAATTTAACCGAATATTCGTTATATCCTTCGTAATTCTTTTCGGACGCAATATATATCAATTATTTTGAAGTACGTTAAGAATAGATTCTCAATGAGATCTCATTTTCACTTCCCTTTCGACTTTCGAAAAGGGACAGTATTGATTCCCTAGACTTTCCGATTTCCTATATACATATCCGTCCTGCATACACTATTACCTATCATTGACATTCAGAATTCATTTGAAGTACTTGTTCTGAAGAATAAATAAAAGAGTAATGAAAATGATGATGATGATATATATATGTATGTATCTATGAATTGTCAATTCGTCTATTGGCGAATAAAAAAAGAAATAAATAAATAAATAAATAAATAAATATTAATCATAAAATGAATTAATTTCAATTAGAATTAAACCAAAAACAAATACAAAATATATTTAGTGTGTATAAAAGAAATAAAACCAAAAAAGAAAGAAAAGGAAAGAACAAGATCAATTATTGACGCGAGATGTCGAAATGATTGCCTTGATAAGCATTAAAAAAAAGATATATGAGAGAGAGAGAGAGAGAGAGAGAGAGAGAGAGAGAGAGAGAGAGAGAGAGAGAGAGAGAGAGAGAGAGAGAGAGAGAGAGAGAGAGAGAAGAAAAAAGACTCACATAATATCAAGCTCTCGATTTATTTATGCAAATAGCTTTGCCAAGTTTGATCGCCCTTTCATCGTGACAATGAATCGTGAAAATAATATAGACATAATCCTCCCACTCATTCCTCGAGACCACCAACAGGTATTTCCGATAGGCCTGCACCTCCTTCGGTGAATAATAAATTACCTGGTCGAACGTAAATCATGTAACGGTCTTAACAGGGCGCTAGTCGAACTGTCGGCCGGCCCGGAAGTAAGCAACGGTACGGCCCCGTTCGCTTCATTACATAATCGATCGGGCAACCGGATCGGGAAAGACCGACACTTTCGACGCTGGCGGTGGCTCTTAAGTTTAACCGCTTTACAAATTGAAACTTTTCTCTCACTATTAACGATTCGTCTAATCGTTAAATATCTACAAACGCATTCTAAAATGAATAAAATCATTCAATTTAAAAGGATTATTTATCTGCTCTTTAGAAATACTCGAACCAATCGTATAAATCGTTAATAAGAATGGTTCAAATGATTATCGATAAACGATATAATCTTCCATTTCAAATGAATAAGTTCATAAGTTTATGTGTATGTGTATATGTATATGTATACGTATACTTATATATAGAAATTGGATATCAGTAAATCACCCTTGGAGTTCTTGATCTCAACGTGACTTATCAGCACAAAAGAAGAGGGTAAAAGAAATAAGATCTTAAATGATAGATTCCTGAAAGAAGGTAGGTAGATATCTACTCGTGAAATTGGAGCTTGAAAATTACCACCGTTCGATCGACTGTAATTGATTCCACACGTAAGGATCCCGATAACGGACAGCCAATAGCTTCTTTTTATCTTTTTATAACCTTTTTTTTTAGGCTTTCTATCTTGTGTTCTATATCTCAATCAAACGTAAGGTTTTCCTCATTTCTTTCTTTTTTTTTTGTCTCCCCTTCCTTTTTTTCTTTCGTTCTTTTCGAAGAAGTCGATCTTATAACAAGATCGCATTGCTAATAGAACAAGAAATCACACAGTTACAGTGATCTAGCTCGAAGATACGTCCGGCTCCACGAACGCTTACAGTAAGAGCTCGTTCACACGACACCGAATCAATTTTTTTTCTTTTTTCTTAATTGATTATTTTATCGTCTTCTACAATGACGTATATGTTTTATATGTACATATTCATATGACAGTGTTAATCATATACAATAAAATCACGAATTGAAAAATTTTTGACATTCAGTTTTGCCAATAGAAACTGCATGCACTTATTCGATAAACAAAAAAAAAGCGAATCGGTCACGAATGACGCATATATCGTAATGACTGCATTTGAACGGTTTTATTGCTCCATCGGTAAATGTAGTATCGATCCGGGCCAGTCGATGTTCAATTTTTCAAGCAAAGAAAAAAGTTGCGTGAGACGGAGAGGGTAAGAGGTGTTCATATGATCAAAAACCGAACAGTGTGAACATTACGATCGGTCGAAGGCGATTCAGATTTAAAAATGCGTTCAAAACGTATGTCATATGAACTTACAATAAAAACTCATCGTCCAAACGACGCCGAATCGATTTTTTTTTTCTAATTGGTTATTTTATCGTCTACTACATGCAATGGCGCATATTTTCTATATATATATCTTCACGAGGTACTGTCAACCGTATATACGATAAAATCGTGTATTTGGCAATTTGTCACATTTGTTTTTGCCAGTAGAAACCACATGCAATGATTTGATTAAAACAAAAGAATCGGTCACGAATGGCGCATATGTATATCGTAATAACAGCGTTCGAACGATTTGATTGCTTCATCGGTAGATGCAGTATTGATCTGAACCAATCAATATTCAATTTTTCAAACAAACATAAGCATATTGCTGAGTGGGGGTGGGACGTACGGTCAAAAAACTAAACGTGTGAACATTACAATCGGTTGACACCGATTCGACAAAATTATCGATATCGTCTAAATATGTATCGCGTGAATTTAGAGTTTAAAATTAACCTATTAATAAAAAAAAAATCGATTCGGTGTCGTGTGAACGAGCATTTACTAGAGTAAAAGAACATAGGACTACCTCGAAAACATCGGGAACGTTCATTAAAGTTTCAACTTGGCATATCGTCTTCTCGTTGAGTTTTAAAATGTATGTATGTATATATGTATATATCATGTGAATAGACGACGAGAAAAGTGAGAAAGAACGGAATACACACACCTGTCGTAAATGCATAGAGTCGACGTAGATAATCGGCAAGTTACTCGGACAAGGTCGCTGGACACTAAAAGACTCGACGACAGAGTATCCGTGCGCGGGCGTAAAATGGGTCGATGAAATTAATAACAGTGTAGTATACACTGAATACGATCTTGAATCTTAGAATACTCTTAGAATTACTCTAGAATCTTTCTTTTCTTCCTTCTTCCCTCTTATTATATTTCTTACATTGTCCTAGTAAACAAAGACGCAACGTAAGATTATTAGATATTTATTTTCCTATATTTTATTGTTTATATCTTACTCGTAACAAGTTCTTTTTCTTCTTTTTTTTATTTCTTCATAATTATTAAACAATTATTGATCCTCTTGATCCTCTTTTTTTTATTTCGATAACAGAGCCGGTCACTTTCCGTATAAATATTTATCTAAGACAAATGAATAGATAATTAATATAGTAATAAATTGTAGATAATTTTTGTTACGTTATTCGTAAAAAAGAAAAAATATTAATCCATATATTATTATCATATATCTCGAAATTATTTGAGTAATATATAATTTTTAATAGCATTATATTAACGAATAAATTTTAAATCGAATGAATAAAGAAAATTCGATTAAAATCATGTTTAAAATTTCTCTCTCTCTCTTCTCTCTCTCTCCCTCTCTCTCTCTCTCTCTCTCTCTCTCTCTTCTCTTCTCTTCTCTTCTCTTCTCTTCTCTTCTCTCTCTCTCTCTTTTTTACTAGCTAACCCCTGCCAGTAAATGTGAGTTTGAAGTTCGTACTCGAGACGATCGTACTTCATACTCATATAGACGCGCCAGAGACAACGACGAGGAGAACGACGACAACGACAATCTCAAGAGGGAAACGACTACGCAACGTCGTCTATTAGATTTATGTGTGCGTACGATGATATATGATTTCGTTTAACGCCGAAAAATTATCGATTTAACAGACATGTATCTAACATCGTCTTTTAACGCACAGCTGTTATTTCATATAGCGAAAAAGAGGGGATTTCACAATGTCCCTCCTTTCATGTTCTCTATCCATTGCCCAACTTCATTTCAAGAGTGCGAAACGATTCCCTGTTTAGATAATCTAATATATACGTATACGTATACATATATAATATTAAGTGAATTTTCGTCTGCTATATCGTTCAATTTCAAATCTGATTATCTAAGTTATAAAATTATAAGTACTGTTAAGCAATTAGTAAAAATTGAAAAATTAATTGTTTATATTTATAAAGAAAAATATTGCTTAGAACAAAATATACTCAATGATCGGTATGATAATGAACGGGATTGGAAAAAATAAACATGAAAACCAGAATAAAATATAATAAAATAAAATGAAATAAAATAATTGACCTTTTATATTTATATATGTAATATGTATATATATAATTATTTTTTATATTTATCTTTAAAATATAAAAATATAATTTTTGTTTTTTTTGTATATAAAAGAATATGTGCCTATATATCTTTCAAACATAAAAAAAATTGAATTAAAAAATTTGTATTCAATATCTAAATTATATTTTTTTAATTAAAGAAGTCATTATAAGTCATTTATTATAATAAGTTATAATATATAATATAATTTTTATATTAAAGATATATTTTTTATATTTAAGATATAAATGATGTAATAAAACAAAAATAAATAAGATAAAAACGTAAAATAATAAATTATATTTGTAATTAAATTTCTATAAAAACCAAAAGGGAACTTGCAAGGTATCAATTTCTTCCCAATTGATTACGTTGCATAATTTACTACATATATCGGCCAATAATATTCCACGAAAATAGTACGTTGCATTGTATATTTAACGTGCATACAAATTCAAATGAACTTTCTAAAAGCAAGTTTAGATTTAGTAGGATCATCAGGGAATCGATGCGTTTTATTAGGATTCACTTTGCGCTTGCTAAAGTAGTAACTCGTTACTGCAATAATGCACTTGCGAATAATGTAATTAAGAGAAATCGTGTACGATGTAACGTCGCATATACATACATAACATTTTGCAAGAAACGCATACATTCTACCCTCGAGGTTAGAATAAGAAAAGAAAAAAAGAAAAAACCTACGTATCGTGCCTTTGTTTGCGATTAGTATGATGTAAAAATAGACATAGAAAAATTATCGATAATGTGAATGTAAAATAATACAAATGCACGTATATTTTACACCTTGAAAAATCGATTCTGATAATATAAGAGAAAAAAAGATGAAAAAAAACAAATAAATAAAAAAGAAAAGAAAAAATCGTTACGTAAAACAACTATTGGATTCTGATTGGGTCTTATCGAAAACATCGACCAATCAAAATTAATTGCAATCAACCTTCGCCTTACATCATAATAATTTTTTCTAATTCAGAATAAATTTTCCACACGCGAGGTACATTTCAATATTTGAATCATTTGGAATGTTTCCGATTAATTTTCTTAAGAATAAACATCAAGAGGAAATAAAACTCATGATCGGTCCTTCTGAAAAATGAGTCCGATTAAACATTTTAATTCTTAACGAGGTTATTTCATAGACCGATATAAAAAAACGAACCACAGTTTCATTTTTTTTTTCTTTTTATTTTTTTCTCTTTTGTTTTTTTTTTTTTTGTTCAAACATCAAAAAAGAAGATGCAATTCCTTTTTTGCTCGAAGCATTCATAACCGAGCTCTCTCGGTATATCTTGTACCTCTTCGCTATTGTTCCAATAACAAACACAAGAATACCTTTCTTCATACGCAATTTAGAGGGAAAAAAAAAAAAAACATCTTTTCACATGTCAAATAGATACGAAGCGATTGGTTGTCGCTGATCGTTTAAGAAAATTACGCGGGAAAATGGAAATATGCTAAATGAACTATACATAACCTAATCTTTTAATAATTCGAAAATAAATCTATAAGAAACGAAATAACTATGTATATATACTTACATCGTACAAGTACATAACGATACAATAATGTTAATCTCTTTCTCTTTTTCAATTTATTTAATCGTATCTCGGGCGTACTCATATGAATCAGCCCGTGATTTCCTCGTTTGGGAAAGCAGCAAATTCACGATCATGTATAAATTGAGACCAGAATACGTTATAGTAACGTTCGAGTAACATCAATAGGTTAAAATCTCCGATGTTAAAAGCTATGCTGCAAGAGTTCCACGTGTTCACAAATAAAACACTTGGAATATAACGCGGTACTTGAGTTACACGCCCGTTGCATCTATATATAGATTCGAAATCGATTTTGCTTTTGCTGAAGAAAAAAAATAAACAGATATCGTTAATCAAAAATTTTATTTTCTCTCTCGATTCTTTGAATGCTAGTAAAAAAAATTAATTACGTTACTTGCAGTTAAAAAAAATATTTTATTTTTGTTTACATAAGGGAGAATAAAAAAAAAGAAAAAAGTTTACGAATAAAAAAGTAAAATGAAAAAACACGTGCGCGCGCACAGAGAGAAAGAGAGAGAGAGGTGTAGCAGAAAATGCGACGCACCGAAATTCTCTGAAGACAAATATTTTCGTCTATTGCATTCTATATACGTAGATGCATATTTCTAGCACAACCAAATTATGAAAAGCTAAAAAAGATGTAACTCTCATAGTCAGGACTTCAGAATTCAAAGAAAACGAAACGCGGGAGTCATAACTAGGACGTGTCCGTGTTTATTCGAGTAAATAAATATAGGATAAAGTGAGAAATGTATAAAAAAATTCGCTCTGTAATTCTTCAATATATTCGGAAATAGTGTATATGTGTTGTATAGTACGGATCCTATCTACTGCTATCTGTGTGTGATGCGCGCGTGTTATGTGTATATGTATCTCCTTTGAGATAGATCAAAGATCTTTGAAAAGTAAATGAGGCGATTATATGCATGGATATCTAACTAGTTTGCTAAAAAAGAAAGACGAAAAAGAAAAAGAAAAAGAAACAAAAGATAAAGAAACTTTGAAGGTGGCTAAAAGACAAAAATCCATTCTAATGTATAAACAATCTTAACGGTCGTCTCTCGTGCAAATCATTCTGCAGGCATTCTGACAGAAAAAGTACTGATCTTTGTGCGATCTTAGAAAAACTTAAATCTCAAAGAAACGTTAAACGATAAAACGATACAATTTTCTGAGAAAAAAGTCTCGTATTATCTATCGACGGTCCATCAATCCTTGGAGGATAAGAAAAGGATGTCTGTCATTCTGGCAGACGACGTGCTGTCCGCGTGCTTTTCCCTTCTTTTGTTCAAAAGAATATCTAAGGGAGGAAAAAAAAACAGAAGACTCAATCATAAAACTTACCGCGTATCAGCTGACCCGTAGCACAACGAAAATGTTCTAATTCCCGAACGGTGGATGCATCCCTTACGAACGTTTCACTTCGGATTATTTCGGAACGAGGTAAAAACTTGGACGAACTACGGCCATACCGTATGGCAGCGCGACGAAGACTGCCTCTGTTAGCTGATTAATGAACTAAAGTGCGCGACGTGACGAAAGGTGGAGCTTGACGTTAAAAAAAGCGCGAATTTTGATTTGCTCTTGTCTAGAGATTGATGTTTTCATATTATCGATTAATGCGTTTTTTATTTTTTTTTCAGAATTAATTAATAATATTGAATTCAGGAAGATGTTAAACGTTTTATTTAGAAAACAATAATATTTCATTTTTCTTATTGGTATAATTTAATATAATAATAAAATAAATTCGATTTTTTTTTTTATATAGATCGTCTCATAAACGTTATTTTATTGTTTTTGCATACTTATTTTCTAATTCGTGCAATTTTGAATCGAGTTCCGCCATAGAATATGTCTGCAATTGTATATTATTTATATAAGTTATTTTTAAATAAATTATTAAACAAAAGCGTGTACGTGTATGTGAAAAAAATATATACAAAATATGATTGAGAAATATTTACCCTTTTTCTGACTGGTTTCACATTCTGTGTTAAATTGTCCATATCCTCTGTTACCTATAATCATACAATAAGTATATAATATTTAATCACTACACATAGTTTATTCTACTTACCCAAAAATCTTTATACTCTGGAGATACTCCTTCTAAAAATAATATCCTATTTTCGATATTTTTAAGTCTTTCATAGATATCTCTAGAAACAGGCTTTATTATGCCTAACATTTTTTCAGCAGTAGATATTCGGTCGTCCAATACGGAAGAGTAGTTATTATTGCTCTGATTTGTCGTATGATTAGTAGCTTTATGCAGACTTGATTGGTCAACCGTTTGAGGTCCCCATGCATTCAATACCCTATGTACTGAAGACATATGTACATAAATTAACACTAGTCGTTCTCGAGTATTATACATATTAGTATTGTTTCATATTAATATACTTTACCTTTAACATGACTTTTAGAATCTTTTCTTCTAATCAAAATAGCATCCACTCTTGCACAAGAATTTTGTTTTTCATTACACTGCTCTCTGTAATATAAGTGAACATTAAACTTAAAATGTTCAAAAATACATTGATATTTTAAGAAATTTTTATTAAATATTTTGTTATATTCCAACCTGTAACAACAGAATTCTTGTACGTTTACTAAATTCACTTGTTGACGTTTTCTTTGAATGAAAGATTCTATTCTATGTTTAAGTTCATCTGAGCTTGCTCTAATTTGTACAAGATTTGGATCAAATAAAACAGGCTCTTCTACTGGCATTTCTACATCTTCCAAAGAACCTTTTTCATTTGAACATGAACTTTTAGATGAATCCTTCCATTTTTCTATTGTTTCATTACATACAACAGTATCTGTAGAAAAAAATTATAGCAAACATTAGTAATTCAATTTTTATAATTAATTTATTTTGTCACTATAATTACAAAAAATATACACTAACTTTCTAATAAAATATTTATTAAAAGAGAAACAATAATATTTAACAAAACATTGTAAATATTTATGAAAATTAATACTTCATGGCCCTTAACATTAGTTTATTATGCCAAATATAAAATATGAATATTAGGAAAATTATATTACTATCTATATTCCCATTTCATCATAACAACAAAAAGTTTCCATAAATTATATTTTGTTGGAAGCATATTTTATAATGAAATATTTTACACATGTTAAAATATATAAAAATTAAATAACATTAAAGAATTATTTACTATTAGACCAAATACATTCTTTATTTTCCTTCCATTTAGGCTCTTCAATATCATATATCTCTTTCTTCCATATAGGAACTGAGGCTTTCAATGTATTAATAGCATATTCTACAGCTCTAAGCGATTCTTGTCTATGAGGAGAAGAAACTGCTATAACCACACTAGCTTCAGTCACTGGTACTTCGCCAAGACGATGATATATAGCGATATGCTCTATATTCCATTGTGAACGTATTTTAGCACATATATTATTCATTTCTTTTAATGCCATAGGTTCATAAGCTTCATACTCTAGTTTTATAACCTGAAACATAAATTGATTACTTAATTTTAATTATAATATATATAATAAACTAAATATTTAAAAGAAATACCTTTTTATTTTCAAAATTATCACGCGTAGTTCCTACGAAAGTAGATATTGCACCACAATTAGGCGAAACTATTAAATTAACTATTTCTCCAACATTTAATACTTTCTGTTCTAACCTAACAAAATCTTTTCCAGTACCCATGTTAACCTAAAAGTAAAACAGAGTTTTTAAATTATATGTTAATAGCATGTTGTAAATAATAAGCAATGAAGAAACCTCCACTAAGTGGTGGAATGACAGCAATTTCGTTTTTCTCTGATAATTCTAAAATAGAATCTTGAGAAACAAATTCCTCGTTCACAGCTAGTATTAGTGTATCACGTATATTTTCAAAATGAAATGATGCTACTATTGTATCCAAAAGTTCTGTGTAAGATAATTTTCTTGAGACAATAATTTTACATTCCTTGAGTCCTGTCAATTCACGTGCTTTCGCGAAAAACAATATTTTTATTTCCACCTGTTCAGGATTTGCGTCCATTATAGTATAAGGCAGTTTCTTACAAACCTACTAGTTGTTTAAATTTTTCATCACATATACATACTCTTTAAATTTATCAACTGACGTTATGTAATTAATGTCTCCTCACGTAATCACGTGCCAGTACTTAAAGATTATCCTGCTTTTTTTACAAGCTGTAGAAGTTATGTCAAACTTCTTATTTAACTTTCGTTAGTTATCTAATGGGACATTTAAATAAATTATTATAAGATTTTTTGTCTAATGAATTTCACATACACCTGATTTATTCACTATTATTACACTATTATTATATTTCTCATAATACAATTTTAAGGGAAAAGAATACTGTTAATAGAGGAACAATGAAAATGTAAAAAACTCTCGATAATAGTAGACATTTTGAAACGTCACTTATTATTACGCATGCGCTAAATAAGACCATCTGTGGCTAAATTCATATCGTTATAAGAAGGGCGCAGAAAAATAATAATACAATTTTTTATTTAATAATCATACACAAATATGAATTATAATAGAGAATATATTTTATAAAATATCTCACATATCTTCTTTCGTCTATTACACAATAATAATATGATTACTAATTTATACTTAAAGATGTAAATATAATTTCATGAATAAGACTTATTCGAAACGACTACATCATCGCTAAAAAAAGTTACGACAATAAGTTACTTTTCATCTTGTTTTATTTTCTTAGTAATAGTGTAACATTAAAATCAGTTAATATGTGTATAAATAAATAAATATATATATGTATATATAAATTGAATTTTTTACGGAAGAATAAGTAGAGCAGACTTGAACATAAATAATTATCAAAATCTCGGTAATCGATTAACACGTTATAAAGGTTAACTCTCAAAATAAAGTATAATAGACTATCAGATCTTTAGATCAGTTTATTTAAATAAATAAAGAAAAGAATATTATTCAATATGAATATTATTCATATATTATAGATACAAAATGTTTTTTTTTATTTCATGATATTGATTCAAATGTGCAGTATTTATTACACTAATAATATGAGATTATCGTATTTTATGTATACCAGCTATTTAAGGGTGTGACAGCTTAAGGATTCATTACGTGTAAACGAGTAATATCGGTGCAAGAACGCGGCGTTCTTATACTCTATCTTCAATCTCTCTCTCTCTCTCTCTCTCTCTCTCTTTCTCTCTCTCTCTTCCTCTCTCTCTCTCTTTCTCTCTCTCTCTCTCTCTCTCTCTCTCTCTCTCTTTCTCTCTTTTTCACGATCAACCTTTTTTCCTCATTACATTGCGATATAATTAAAATAAAAAAGACTTATACATATGAAAATAAAAAAATAAAAAGAACACAAAAAATATAGCGCATCGTTGATCTTTAAACACCCTATACTAAATTAAGGTCAGCTGAGAAAAATGAGAACGGTGAGGCAAGGAATCACAGTGTTCTAAATACACACACAAATACACACGTACACTCACACATATGTCCTAACAAAGAAAAAGAAGAAGAATGAGAGAGTAGAAAATGATATCGACATTCTACGTTAGTACACGTCCATGAAACGATAGGCTCGTTTGTATTGACCAACAATCAAAGCATCAAGGTATAAAATATTTTAAAATCTCTGTTTGTTTACTTATAAAAATTCATTAGAAAAGTGATTTAAAGTCGAGCCAAGCTGTAATCGACAGGCCACACTGCTGCTGCACCGTATATAGGTCAAAATTGATTTGGATATAACTTCCGCAGGAGCGTATTCAACGATATGTTCTTTTCATAACGTAAGAAGGTGGGATACGTACAATACGTTGCAGTGCATCTTCTTAAGATAAAAAATTTAGAGAGACAAATGTAGATATATATATAATGTGTATATATATATATACATATAGAGAGAGAAAAAGAGAGAGAGAGAGACCAACGCAATAAGAAAATCTCTATGGACGCAATCTCCTTTTGTCGGTACGAGAACGTCGAGATAATTTGTAATGAAGGACACACGGCACCGAGATTTTATGGATACTAACTCTGCTACAGTATGTCACAGCGTCCAACGGCCTTGGGATATGCATTCGAACATATTCGTCGTGCGTGCAACACAATACACGTGCACGTTCAAAGTTCTACCGCGCGTATATATATATATATATATATATATATATATATATATATATATATCGCTTTAGTATAAATTTAGTTTAAAAAGGAATACGAACGAGATTCTAAAACCTATGAGAACGATTTTTAATACTCCAAAGATAGTTTAATCACACTTTTACCTTATTGCTAAACGAAAGAATGCATTAAAAGGATGATCAAAATCAGATATTCGTCATATATTAAACCGGTTCGCGGTAGTCACATCTCTCTTATTATACGCGTATATCTAAAGTTGTTCGTTCCACGAATACTACTGGAATATGTGACGTAACGGAGGAAAAATTCCAAGATTATTAGCCAAACGTGCACGTGGATTCAAAAGGCCAAAAGATTTTCTTTCGTTCTTCTTTTTCTTTCTTTCTTTCTTCCTCCCCTTTTCGTTTATTCCTCTATTATGATATATATATATATATATATTACTTTTGAAATGTTAACCCCTTATTTTCTCTGTTCTCAACTTGTGCGTTCATCGTATTACGTAACTTCCGGTGAATAATAGAAAACATTATTTGTCGATAAGAAGAACAGTCGGAGAAAATCGAACTCCAAGATGCAACTCTCCGACCCGTGAAAATAAAAAACGTACAAATATATAAATAAGTTTGCACTAATTCGAGAAGAGCGAAGCAAAATAATGGTGCGAGTTTTTGGAGGCGAAAGAGCCGAAATATTAGCCGTGATGCGAAAAAAACTTTGGATGAACGGATTTAATCGCGCAGGTGAAGAGTCGTAGTGTCGGAGTCGGAGTCGGAATTGGAATCAGAGTCGAGGATCATGCGCATGCGCGCTTATGTATGCGCGCTGCGGTAACTTATAGTTGCGCACGTTGCACTTACGGTGCATCCGTACAGTAGGAACAATTTACCCACGATTGGTTCACGTACAAATATAAACATTTTGTCTTTCTTTATTTATCTTTCTTTTTATATTATCTTTCCCTTTTTCTTTTTTTCTTTTTTTAATTTTTTTCTTTTTTTTTTTCTTTTCTTTACGATCACACGACACGTTCTATATAAAACGTCGTTAAAACGATAAGATATTTTTTTTCTCTTCATTCAAATGCAACATAATAACGCACACACGCACACGGTAGATATGTATATGGAATTTTTCTTTTTTCTTTTTATGAGACAAATACAATCGAGAAACGACAAAGAACGAAGTTTACTATTCTACCGCGAAGGATAAAACTATGTATACGAAAAGAATGTTCTCATCAAAATGTTTCTCTCGTATCAACATCGTGGCAACTCGGTCGAGCCGTCAAGATTTGCGACCCGTCGTCGACTCGATGAAGCTCTCTCTGTGTAGCCGTCGATTCCAAGTCGATTCGTCGCAATCGTCGCGCTGCGCTTGAGACGAGCAACGGCATTGCGACACACACGATTGCGACCCAAAAATATGTATCTATGTAAATACATACGTAGTGTTATTCTTTCTTTCGCTTGGTTTTTCACGAAACTCGCGCTCCCTGGACTTTGTGTGATATCCAAAGATATATATATATATATTGTTTTTATAGTTGACAAAATAATGAAAATCTTTTTTTATGATAACAAACATGCGTCGTCTTATCGGAATGTATCATGATTAACCTGGGCCTTTCGTTTTTTCGATCCGTATTAAAGCTTTTCGTCTCGTGACATTCGTTAAACTACTAAATAATAGATAAAACTTATAAGACTATAGTAATTTATTATACAATGATTTATATGCTTGGGTTATAAGGCCAACCCTCCGGTTCAACCACGATGGAAAAGGTCCGTTTAGCAGTGACTAAAGTCAATGATGTCCCTTCCCTACGCTAGGATCCCGTCGAATCGGAACGTGCACGTAATCAATGTTAGGAAATGACGCATTAGCCTGCATCGCCTTCCTCCAAGTGGCTAGTTTTCAAATATAAATGTTGTATCTTTTTTTATATATATTTTTTAATATACTAAAGACTAAACAACCATCGAACTCGATAAAAGAAATTATTTATTTTATTCAATCAAACAATTTACTACATATTTACGTATAATTGTTTTAATATAATCTTTTTTCTGTCTAATACAACAACAATCATTATTCATTCGTTTGTAAAATAACACGATCTTCATAAAGGTTTAAACGATAGAACTATTCCTACATCTGTGTAAACATCTTTTCCGATACAAGTATTTCAAAATTTATGATGACGGACATTTGTAATTTCGTATTGAAATTATAAAAAACGTTCTACGAGGACAAATATTCTCGGATAAGTTATAATATATTTTGAACTTATCGTATACTACATTGTATACAATATTTCTAATAGCACTAAAAGAGAGATAACCAAAGTAGAGTCTATAGTAATTTCCCGTTAATCGGTATTTACTAAAACATCGATAATAGTCATGACGTACTTTCCCACGTACAACGGAACTTCGGCACGATGTTTCAAGAACGGTCGTTGCATGATTCGAAGGCGAACTTGTAGACGTGTTAATAAGTGTTGCAGCGTTAAAAAACTATCGTGCCATAATCTCGCAAGATATCAACGAATGTCAGTGGCAATAAAAAGATACGTAGTTTAACGATTGCGTCTTAACAATGTCCGATATAAAGTCAATCGTGTCTATTTGTTTATCTATAAACGCATGCGATCGTCGATATAGGAAGCTATTTGATGTCGTTAAAACGACACTAATGACCTTGTAAGGCCAAAGCTATCGGAAATGCAAATGCAGATGCAGATACAGTCTTTTCCTCTTTCCCTCTCTCTTTCTCTCTCTCTCTCTCTCTCTCTCTCTCTCTCTCTCTCTCTCTCTCTCTCTCTCTCTCTCTCCCTCTTTTCTTCTTCCTTTCTCTATCCTTTATTTACGCATAGTATATATATGTTTAATATTTATCACGAGCCATTGTGCAATCAATTGAAACATCGACCACGATAGACAATACATACATTCCGAAATGTTTTTTAAAACATAAGCAATTTTGTTTTTTCTTTACTTTAATTGTTTGCCTTTAAACCATTGCCACGTAACGCATCATTAACTTACATGACTGCTCGTCCGAATTGATCCGCCGGAAGAACATTTCTGCAACTATAGTTAACACATGAACATTTGTTTAATATACAATATAGATAATTGCATGCAACCAACACCATTACTGTTTAATTTAAAATATAAATGCACATTTTTTTGTATAACTAAGCTCTGCCTATATTTATTAGGTTAATTATTACTTAACTGTTTTTTCCCTTCCTTATTTATTTATTTATTTATACACTTTTACGAACGATATTAGTACTCGAGAATAATGATTTTAAAATTGTTCCATCGAATAAAAATATATAAACATATATCGTTCTCGTTTTATATCGAATATTTTTTCCATTGTAATACGTGGCTCTAATCTTACGAGATCGAAAAAGTAGAGCAAAAATTAAAACACAATAGTGACTCACGTTGTTCCACCTTACGACGCAACGCGACCGAAATTCGTTTCGTTCGAATAAATACAAATTTCCCGCTAGTACGTATTTAAACTCAAATAATTAAATGAGAAGGGAACGGTGATGTCGAAAGAGAAGGGAAATTATCGCCTTCGAGATCGGTCAATTCGATCTAACTATTGCTCATGACATTCGATTATTCTAAATTTTATTAGGTCATCATTCGATGTTTCGTTCCTAAATCGACGACCTACTTTTAAGTTCTTACCAGTTATCTTATGTTTTTCGTGTCTTCGATGTGCTTAACCCATTTGTAATGTATGCGAGATATCGTCTAACGATATTTTATCGTCGATTTGGCGCGACCTTTGCTTCGGGAAATCGAAAAAATATAAACGTTCAATGTACAAGAAAGATACGATACTGTCCGGAAACAGAGCGTCGTACAGGTTAGGGTACCAAAGTAGGATATTACGGCCCTACACGAAGAAAGCCCGCGAGGTCTGCACGGTGGGAAAGAGAGAGGCGCCTCTAGTGCTTGGGTCGTACCGAATGGCGTGCGAGAGAAAGAAAGAGAGAGACAGAGATGCAGACTAGAGAGTAGAGGGGAATAGAAAGAGAAAAAGAGAGAGAGAGAGAGAAAGATGGTGCGCGCGCTTGAGAGAGGAACGCGAGAGCCGAAGCACGCACCATCGGATATCAAACCAGCTGGTTGGCAAGGGAGCCGCGCGCGAGCAGTTGCCAGTGAGACGCGGCAGCCCGCGAGCGTGTGTCATTTGTTCGTTCGTTCGTACGGTGCGTGCGTACGTCCGCGGTACGTCTCCCATCCGTCATCTTAAAAATCCATCAGTAAGCTCGTGTTCGTGCGTACATTCGTCCGTTCGTATATTCGTTCGTCCGATTCGATTCATTAGAAAAAATCGTGAGTGGTGGTAGCTCCTCTGGCTGACCGCTCGTCGCTCAACCCACGACACCTGGCCCCCCTCGTCGACAGACGTCTCTCTTTCTCTTTCTATCTCTCGTACATATATACTGTATTTTTTTCTTTCTCTCTCTCTCTCTTTCCTTTCTACTACTCTTCGCGATTGGAAGAGTGCACCGTTCCCGTCGCTCTATCGCTCTTGCTTCTCTCTCTCTCTCTCCCTCTCTCTCTCTTTCTCTCTCTCACTCTTTCTTCTCCTTCCCTCCATCTTTTCCTATTTGCGTGCGTGTGTGTGTGTGCTAGTGTAGTAACCTGGTGTGTGCGCTGCGCTGAACGACCGAACCAAGATGGCCGCCGATTCAGGAATGGAGACGTGTCCCTCCCCAGAGATCGCAGACTCCAGAAAGCGACCGCTCGACTGCGACGCGGAGGATGGCGCGACGAAAAGGTCTCACTATGGATCAGGTAATCTCATAGAACGTCCTCTGCGACGATTCTTTCATACGAAGACTTTTTCTCATGCGCATTGTAACTCGGTGGTCGCACGCACGATTCTCTTTTTCCTCCCCCACTCCTCCTCCCTCCTCTCTCTCTTTCTATTCGTTCGACCGTCCGTCCATCCATCCAACCACCCACCCGCCCATCCATCCATCCATCCATCCATCCATCCATCCATCCATCCATCTATCCATCCATCCATCCATCTATTTAAACATCAATGCATTTCCTTCTTCCTTGTCGATTAATTCGTCACATTCGTCTTTTTCGCTTTATTTCTTGTTTTCACGCGCGTCTTTGACAATCTTGTTGGTGATTACTGCTGTTGACACAGCGATCGCTTCGCGCGCTCGTTCTCTCTCTCTCTCTCTCTCTCT
Source organism: Vespa mandarinia (assembly GCF_050613455.1). NCBI lineage: Eukaryota > Metazoa > Arthropoda > Insecta > Hymenoptera > Vespidae > Vespa > Vespa mandarinia. The sequence goes on along the minus strand of NC_140816.1, from coordinate 1,513,699 downwards.
CTCTCTCTCTCTCTCTCTCTCTCTCTCTCTCTCTCTCTGCTTGTTCGCTCTTTAGAACGCTCGACCGACGGTCGCAAAAGTCTCGATGTCCATCATGCCGCTCAACGACCGATCGACCATTCCCTTTCGTTTTTCACTTTAAACGATTGGCGAATGTCTCCATAGATCGAGGCGAGAACGCGGTACGTCGCACAGCGATTTGCGCATCCTTTCATGCCACGTCTCCTTCTCGTCCTCTTCATTCTCTCCTTCTCTCTCTCTTTCTCTCTCTCTCTCTCTCTCTCTCTCTCTCTCTTTCTCGCGCGCGCATTTTATCTATCCGGTTTGTTTCGTTGTGGAGTCGCGCTGCGTCGAACGAACGGCAACCGACGACGACGAGGTCGACGTCGACACCAAGCAACGTCAACGTCAACGTCGTGCGCCGCGCGACGACGCGTCGCGTGTGTTTTCGAGTTTTCTCTCTCTCTTTTTTTTCTCGTTCGCGTGAGAATAAGAAAAGAGAAGGAGAGTGGCGTTTTTCGTCGGCGCGAGCGGATGGTCGAGCTGCGATCGCGATACGCTCGTCGTTGACTTTAATGGAGGATCGTGACAAGACGGTCGACAGTTTCGTGACTCTGCAACTTCGTCATCAATCTCGCGGCAGTTAGTACCTTTGCTCGCGCTAGAGTCGTCGTTGATTCCACATTCTTTTTATTTATTACCTTCTCCTCATCTTTTCTTTCTTATTTCTTTCACATCGGTGTACAACAAGGACGACAACAAGGACGACGAAGCTACGATACCGTCGGCGGACGCGAGTCGCGTATCATATTTTATGTCATCCATCACATATACATCGTGTCATCTTTTCGTCTATTCCTCTCGTTCATTACCTCTGCCATCGGATTCCCATAATACAGTAACGTTCTTCTCGGAAAAGCTCGTTCTTCCAAGGAACCCAATATCGTGTCTACCTCTATTATTTCTTCTTCTTTTCCTGCTCTTTTACTTTACTCTCGCTTCTGGCATCGTGTCTGCCATCGCCTCTCCGCCTACGTCGTCGTTGCTGCCTGCTACCGCTGCCGCCGTCGTCGCCGCCACCTCCACACCGTCGTCATCGTCGCCACCACCGCCATTACCACTACCACCACAGACACGGCCACCACTGCCGTGTTAGACGCAAAGTGGCAGAGTTACTAGGATGTGGCGTATCGGTGAGTTGTCAGGTACCACGCACCGTTTCGCCGCCGAGGTTGCGGGTCAAGGTCGATGCGAGGCGAGCGAACGAGCGAGCGCACGGGGCTTCCATCTGTCAAACAGCTGTTTGCCTTCAGCGCATCAAAACTTCGTGCCAATCCCATTGTGTTTCCGAATCACGTCTCTCCTTTGAACCTTCACTTCCTTCTTTTCACCTTTATGTCGTTCCGTGCATATTTTCGTCTTTCTTATCAACGCCATCCCTTTCGTCTCTCGATCGCGATAAGTACGGTACGTTTGCGACTTCGTATCGAGTTTGTGATTCTCCTACGTTGTATTATCTTTACGTTGAGATTATTCGCGCCAATTATCTCTCGTATTTCACAGCAATGTCTTTTTTTTTCTTCGGGTTTTATTAAGCGATTTAAAAATTTTATCCAAAATTACCATCTATTATAATATGCTTTATTCTATGTATATTATTCGGAGATCTTTGAAAATAGAACATTGGAATATAGTTTTATATTAAAGATCGCTAATCAGTCTAACCTAAGCACTGCTTTTATAAAATTTTTTTTTATTAGCTTTCATAATATTTTGATTGTAATACATGTATTAATAAATAGGCCTTATATAGGTTTTTAATTAAATACATTGACACATTGTTGTGCAGAAGTTGTTATGGAATATTTGTAGGAGGAGATGGAACGTATCATCTCAAAGTATTGGTCCCTGGTGTGGCCGCTGGTGCAATCATTGGGAAAGGTGGAGAAACTATTGCACAACTCCAAAAAGATACAGGAGCAAGAGTCAAAATGTCTAAATCACATGATTTTTATCCAGGTACTTGATCTATGCTTGTCTTTGTAATGATATATACTATTAATATTATAATTTTCTATTTTGTTTATAACTTATGATTTAATTATTCTATTATAGGCACTACAGAGAGAGTATGTTTAATAACTGGTAGTATCGAAGCTATAATGTCTGTCATGGATTTCATTATGGAAAAAATTCGAGAGAAGCCAGATCTTACGTCAAAAACAACAGTGGATTTTGAATCTGGTAAAGCAATGGCAGAAAGAGATAAACAGGTATGATATTGTAATGATATTTAATCCTGTTAAATGTAATGATTTTATATGATATAAAGAGTTGTTAAATGATTAATAATATTTTAGGTAAAAATCTTAGTGCCTAACAGCACTGCGGGTATGATTATAGGAAAAGGTGGAAATTATATTAAACAAATTAAAGAAGAATCTGGCTCTTATGTTCAAATTAGTCAAAAAGCTAAAGATTTATCTCTTCAAGAACGATGTATCACAGTAATAGGGGAAAAGGAAAATAATCGAAATGCATTATTGATGATCCTAGCAAAGGTAGCAGATGATCCACAAAGTGGAACATGTTTAAACGTTAGTTATGCTGATGTAAGTGGCCCTGTTGCCAATTACAATCCTACAGGCAGTCCTTATGCTCAAGCTCCAACAAGTACACCTACATATACTTCTACGGCTGGTCTTAATACAGGTAAAATATAATTTGATTATAAGTATATTTTTTTCACTTTTATGTTCATTTCATCATATTTACAATTCAAATTTTGTAAATTTGATATTTAAGGAAAATTTATATTAAACTTTAGTGTATAGTTGTTAAATCAGTAATACAAACACATTGTGTATTCTGTGATTTGGTTTTTTACAGTAAGTCTCTTGAATGGCGCTGGACTGAGCCTTAACTTGAATTTAGGTGCTGCTATCACTGCTGGTACAGCTCCAGTAACAACACAACTTTTAGAACATATAAAGCTGAACTTACGTACAACAGGTTTCTCAGAACCTGCTGCTACTGAAATTTTAACCGCCATTGCTACTCTCGCAAAATACAATATCCTTGGGATGGGTATTGGAATGCCATCAAGTATGAGTTATTTGGGAAATCCAATGGATAGCACCACAACAGCCAATGGTTCTAATAATAATGGTGGAGTCTTCGGGCCAATTGGAACAGTTCCTGCGCTGGGATCTACTTCACCTACTCCACGCAATACACTTGATAGATACGAGCCTTTCGATCCATTTAGACAGAACAACACTGCTGCCAGTGCTATTCATCTGAACAACAATTCATTTGGTCTGGGCACAAACCAGTTATCACTTGTAAGTAAGAGTCCTACACAGGTAGACGCCAACAACAAGGAGACCAAGAAAGTAGACATAGAAATTGCAGAGGTTATAGTGGGAGCTATTCTGGGACCCGGTGGTCGTGCCCTCATTGAGATTCAGCACCTAAGTGGCGCCAACATACAAATCTCTAAGAAAGGCATGTTTGCCCCTGGTACCAGGAACCGCATAGTGACTATCACGGGTTATCCCAATGCGATCGGCACTGCTCAATACTTGATCGAGCAGAGGATTAGTGAAGAGGAAGCAAAACGAGCACGTCAAAATGCCATCGCCAGTATGATTCACTGATTTCAAGTACAGCATTCTTGATCATCTCCATTATCGGGCTCCGTTGTTCGCCTCTTCACACTTTGAGATGCTACGGCAGCTCCTTTCTCCTTTCTTTAACACTTGTCCACTACCACCACCTACCACCCGTTGTCATCTATCGCTGCATCACTATAGCGCTTGCATTCTCTCATCACTGTTCATGCATCCATCATGGCTCGTCAACATTGATCTATCTTTTAAGGTTATTATGATATAAATATTATATGTTATATGATAACTACTACAATTGTTCTGTGATACACCACATTACGGGGCTTTATCACATATAATACACACGTACTACATCAGAGTCACATAATATATCTAGTTATACGATATAATATATTGACAGGTGATCCGACAAAACTGCTATGAACTAGATGTGGTATGCTTGGCCACAAACCTTTAAGATATGTGGCTAGATGCTACGGAGAATCATCTTTCTTCTTTCTGTTTTTAATAGTACATTGACTGAATATTACTTGAAATTTATGTCATACAGAACTCATTTGAAAGTCTTTAAATGAGACGTGAGTATTTCACTCAGTTTCATAAAAAAAATTCATTTTTGTTTTATCATATCTAAATTATTATGTTAAATTGTTCCTTAAATAGCAAATGTCTAGGCTAAACAAGATCTTACTCACTTAACATGTTACTTAAAGAAGCATGTTAAGTATAGAGTAATACCTTGCCAAAACCAAAGATTTTCCATATACAAGTTAAAGATGACTTGGCTTGAAGTTGAATATGCATACAGAATAAGAGCTATTCTAAATATGAACATATATTTATATATCAAAGCTGGCTGGACCAGTTAAGTACATAAAGAATAATCATTCACCATTGCCAAGTATCATTTTTAACTCTAAATCGTTGGATCCATGCATTAATAGAATTTTATCTATTTTGTGTAATATTTAGATAAGTATACTCAAAAGTAGCATAATTTTTGACTTTATTCTTCATCATATACTCACTTAACGGTAAAAGCCTATATGTCATATCCATTAAAATGATTACTTTTCTTATAATAATAACAAATATTTCCATAGCTTAACTGCACAGAGTTGGTTCCTTGGTTTTTAGAAATATAATTAATATATTAAACACTCGTCTAATTATTTTTAATTTTGAGATATATTAATTAAATGGAAATAAATTTAATATATTGCTAGAAAATTTTCATGTTATTTCACAATGTAGTAATAAATAGAACTAACATGATAATACATAAAACATACATACATACATATATATATACATAAATACATACATACATACATACATACATACATACATACATACATACATACATACATACATACATACATTATATCACTTTGTACATTGTCTACATTGTAAAAATAATTTTTGTGCATATTTGTGTGCAAGTTACTGTTATTGCTGAACACTGCTTTCATCCACTATATAATTTTTTATATAAAACATTTGCTATTTGATTGGAATTATGTCATATACTTCACAATTCATTATATTACAAAAAATTATATGTTTCTTACATATGAGAGTGAAATATCATCACGTCATACATTCCTGAGATTTGTATGACAGTTTATGTAGAATCTTGTCAAGTTTATTCATATTAATCTGAGCAAAACTCAAAGCAGACCCATATAATTACTGTTTTTAAACAGAGTGGGGTCACTGTGTAATGTAAAACTATTTGGAACTCTTGTTTCAATATGATGGTGTTCGATCGAATGCAGTCTGTGTTTACTCTTTTATAAAAGAGGGCTAATACTGACGTTTCAAATCACTTTATCTTTGCGGGTAGGTAATAGGATGGGGTGATATAAGATAGGTGGTAATTAATAATGGGTATAGCAAAACTAGTGACTAAAATTATTAGCTGTAGCGTCTAATGAAATGTATAAGTGTACATGAGTACAATTCATAGCTGGAGGCGCTGGCTCACCGCTCTTAAAAATAATGACTTGTACATTTATAAATATCGCATAACATGAGTAATAACAGTAAAAATGATAAAATAATAATATATTACAGAGAGAGAGAAATATATCTATATATAAATATATATATATATATATATATAAAGATGCGTATATATATACACGAAGAGATTGACATAGACTTACAAAAAGAGAATTCATATTATTTGAGATATAAATGAGACGCGTATTCACGCATATTACGCATACACAACACAATAAACACGTACACATACACATTATAGGTAGTGGAATGATATTATAATATTGTTGATAAAATATTTGCGTCCGCAAATGAAAGAACAGGTTTATGTTTAACCATAAATTCTATGTGTCGATTAACATTACTGTGTTGTCCAAACGCATTGAAGTCACACAGGCACCATAAAATGCAAAAAATATTAGTTTGCTGTAGATAGAATTGTTATAAAATTCTAATAGAATACATAAATGTAATTTATAGCATTAATTTAATTTGTGAATTAGTCTATTTTAATAGCTCTGATGCTATTTATATTATTGGCAGCATAATATTTCTCTATATTAATTATATCATAGTAATGTTTTACTAATTATCATCACGTCATTATATTATATCTATCATTGATTATTGTTAATCTTATATTACTATTCTTCCTTTCGCGTTTTCAAAATCTCTATGCAAACTTTCTTTTTTTTGACTGCCGGTATTTACATATATTATAGAATTTATAAAAAAAAAAATATCAATAATCACAAAAAAAGAAATATCATTTCCTAATAGTTAATCATTTTGTCACTTAAAAAAATATTTTATTGGACACACAAAATTTACAGATCATTTCAACTTTTTTCTACTCGTTATATTCCAAATCATAATTGTCATAATCACATTACAAACATAAGTAGTGAAACAAACATATTTTTATGTATTAGCTTTTCAGAAAATTTAAATTACTCATTAAAACAATATATCTCTCTATGTAAAACAACTTGTGGGTAGCATAAATTATGTGTCGTAGATTTTTTCAAGTTAACACATTCCTTAGTAGGACAGAATATGTTTAAGACTAGCTGTGATGGAGTTGATAAAGGGATATTTTTACCAGCAGCCAGTACATGAAAAATGCCACAATATATTAAGCGTTTTAAAACTGTAGAATTTATTTGCGCAGGAAAAATAACTTGGATTACAAAAGTTCACCGGCAAGGAGAAGTCAAGAATGGAGCTTCTTTCTACATATGTGACAATATTTGCATGTGTACGTAAATCAAATGAATGTATAGTAAGTACTCCTTTAATGCTACATTTATTAAGGTGTGCGTGTTATATAATGCCGAAGTGTAAAATTCTGTACAGAAATCAGAGTTGCATATAGTGAAGAATTGTCCAATTGCATAGAAAAGTGGATGTGACTAGAGTCTTTTCTAAGTACCTCAATTTGTGCCACTGGCATATAGTACAAGTAACTGCTTTCTATTATCGGTATATATTTTGTTAAATTATTCTGATAATACTAACATTTAGATGTTAGTTATGTTTAGATAACACTTATAAAGGTACCATTAGATACTATCTAATTGGCTCTACATTGTACAGTTATTTTTTGAAATAAAGGCAATAACAATGTACATGAAGTGGCAAAACAGTATTGGTTCGACAACCAGTTACCTACGAGTTGTTTAAAGGAGAATTCAGTGTTGTATCCACGAGCCGGCAGTCATTGTTGATCTTAGATGAGTCTTACTTCATGTAACACTTTGTTTTTGTACAGTTTGAGATATTTCATCCACTAACTCAATAAGTAACTATGCGACATGATCTCTGTGTGTGTCGTAATATTTAGTTATACAGAATTATTAGATATAGGTGTGTAGGTAGTCTCTTAAATCTCTTATGAAATTATCGTTACAGTTTCAACATTTTAATTAATAAGGATGAAATATTTGAAGTATCTACCGAGTGAGTAAATAATTATGCTCTCGCACGTGGAGATGTAGTGTAGTAATCAGGGAACTGTAGGAATTGCATTGACTCGCCTCAATTCTAATATGACTATTGTTACAGTAACTATAATTGAATTTGACACATGTTATCACACGAGATGACATGCGTGTCACATTACTTGGCTGTGTGTGCTAGGCTACATCCTGAATCATGCTCCATCATCCATCACTCCACTCTCGCATAGATTACATTAATCTTTATAAGAAAAAAATAACAATATCTTATTGTTACATAGTAAGTATCTGAAAAATCAACAAATATTTGATACCAGGAAAATTTCTACATTACATTTGTGTTCCATCCAATCACTTTAGTGCCATATTGATACCACCATCAGCCACACTTGTTGACACTTTGACAGTAGAACGTGTTGTTAAAGATGTGTATATTCTGCAAAGTGCAGATTGTTTTGAATAAAGTCGGACTATACTTATTTCTCATTATATATAAAATCTTGTTATAAAGTATTATAAAATACCTTTATCGATCGTTTAGTTTGCATTATACAAAATATTAGTTTTCAATTAATAATATCATCGTGGAAAAACGAGTTAAATATTATAACAGTAGTATCAACACTTCCGATGAAGATTCGATTTCGGTTTCAATATTGTTGCATTTTATTAAAGATTCTATAAAGTAGAACAATATTAATTTTGATGGAAGTATATACATATATCTGGTAAAAATTAACAATAAAAAACGTAACGTTTTCTCAAATTATAAAAAAAATTATTCACCTATTGTCTATAATTTTCGAAATTTATAAAATCGTAATAATTTAACTCATAAAGAAATTATGTTATTGATTTTTTTCCACTTTTTTCATTCAACAATATAATATTTATGAGTTTGTTTTTAAATAATACAATAATATTCATTCATAGTGTGTGTATATGTTAAAATGACACGTTCAATGAAATTTATGAACTAAAACAACAGTTTATGAAAAAAAATATGAATGGAGATCATGACAAAGGCCTACAATCGTTTCTTCTATGTGAAAATTTACATCATTAATTGGCTATTTGCAATTATTAACATTGTTTTATCTAAAGAAATGTTGCATTTAGTCATCTAATAATATTGTTTCTCTAAAAATTACTTTACTGCCATTTCTTGCAAATATTAACTATGATTAAATTTTTAAATAATAAGGCGAATTCACAATAGCCATGAAAATTAATATAAATTCTAATACTATATTAAGATTTATTATATTAAGAATTATAATAGAAAAAGTCACAAAAATCATTTATTGAATTGCATTGATTGACAATAGAGTAAAAGGAGTGTAACAATAATTGGAGTGTGTTAAATATAATGCGAAAAAGATTATTAAATTATATTAAGCATAAATTGCACAGAATGACTTTGATAAATGCTCTATTACAAATAGAGTTGTTATAGTGTTGTGCATTGCTGTTTTGTATATAATTAATACTGATGAACAATATATTACTGTATAATATATAAATACTGACCAAACTTTAAAATATTAGACGAATTATTTTTTTTTCTCATTAAATATTTATATTGTAAGCATTGTATGAAGCATTGTACGAGCAATGGTTGTAGTAGGAATAGAATATATTATTTATTATTCTTTATTAAAAATATTCTCTAAAATATTCTCTATAAATTTTTCAATTTATAACTATAAATAATATATAATACAATTTATATAATTTTTTGTGGAAAAAAATGCATTTCATAAATAAAGTTATGTTTAAAAAAATTTATTAAAATTGAATATATAATTTATATCTTTGGTCAGTATATACAAAATAGCAGTGCACACAAGATGTGGAATATTTTTCATATCATAAATTTTGTTGTCATTATTCAGTATCATTATTATAACATTGCAAAATTTCATAAATGAAACACAATATCTGGACAACAGGAGCATTCATTATAAAAATTTAGAAGGATTGTACAAAATTGTATGTAATGTTATTTTATTGGAAGTGAGAATTAGATTTAGACTATTAATATGGTATATTATTTTGGGTAAGCATATGTAAAAACTTGAAGAAGATCGTTATTGTTGAGGTAGAAGTAGCACATAGCAGCTCGGGGATAAAAAAAGATATTAAGTACCTTGTTGAATATAAGTAGTTATATTGCTAAGTCACAAGTGCACAGATGCGCATATGTGCACAGTTACATTCATAAATTGATCATACATACAAAAAACATTTACACTTAAAACAGTGTCAAAATCACATGCCTACATGCAAGTAGAAGGTTCCACACATAACGCAGTGCGACATTGTGCTTTACCTTTATATGTTCACACCTTAATTATTGTCCCAATTAGAAATAGAAATTATCTTCCACGATATCTGAAATAAGAGCAGCTGGCTGCAGAGGTACCATAAATATTCATTCATTACTGATGAGATACGATCATCAAGTATTGTATCTTACATTCCTTTGGCTATAAAGTAATTTAAGGACACAATCTTGCGTATCATATATTTTCCACATTATAAATTATACTGCACATTTAGGCAAACACATTCTAACATCATTTATGCTATGATTACACACTTTACACAGTTCACTTGAACAGAATATAAAATGGTGCATTGCGGGCAGTGAGCAAAATTGTATTTTTTAATATTTCAGTGTTTCTTTTCCAGAAAACACTGTAATTTACCTTTGAGTATGAAAGAAAAACTAATACTACTATAACTTGTACTAACAGGTTCTTCGTAAATACGCTTTAAAGAAAATAGAATTAACAAAGTTTTCGATAAATTACAAATTATTGAACGCACGTGTAAACTGTCGAAAGAAAATCAGGCAAATGAGCATAACTGTGCTATTAAAAAAGATATATATATATATGTACATACACACACATACACACACACACACACGCACACACAACATACCGCATACATATATATGACCTGGCCACAATAATTTCTGAAAACTTCAAAGTTTATATTATTATAAAAGAAAAAGATTCGCGAATATTGTTCTACGTTTTACAATTTCCTTCCAAATGCTATTGTATTAAGCACAAATGCAATGTTATTTTTTATTACGTTCTTAGTATCTCATCAAATGTACCTTTGTATGGTTGGTTAAAGATATATTTATTAAGCGAAAACTTGTAACTTTTATGTTTCAAGTAACAATGGCAAGTTAGAAATGTAACGAGTGAATAACAACATTGCTATATGCATTTGTTGTTTGAACGCTTAATAGTATGGTATTCTTACCGATGATGCGATAAGTGTCCACATAGAGGATGTTTAAATGACATTAACAACATTCTATTCAAAATTGTTATAAACATGTCATGACAAAGAATTTTCACAACTAATTAAATATGTATCGATTGTTACGTATCACGTGACTCGTAACGTTCCCTTTTTCTATTTATTAATGTTGTATCTATTGGATACAATTATTCTATATTTTTTTGTTGTTAAATAGATGTCCTAACATTACCTATTGGGCACCATTATTGTTATCAACGAAGTAAATTAGTTCACAGCACTTTGAATCTATCCTAATATTACTTTACACGCTAACAACATTTATTTACATTCATAAATTGTTATTCTTTCATCATCAATTTATTCCATTCAATGTTAAATAATTATAAATAAACATAATATATTAACTATTTTCATTCATGAAAAGCATCGTTACCTGTATGACAAGTGATCATAAGAACATAATAAACAATCGCTCATTAAATGCATTCTGTTGTTCTTCATTTCATGACCTAGCCACCATCCATACATCCATCCATTTATCCATTCAATGTCGCTGTATGGTCACCATATACACTATTTCACATTCACTGAATTCTTTTTTGTCTATATCGGATTCTATTCTGTGAAATAAATAAATAAATAAATATATATATATACATATCCGTATATTTATGTATGCATATGTATATATATATATATATGTGTGTGTATATATATACACATATAATGTGGCAGATAAGCACTTGTTTATGAAAAGAATTCTGAACTTTTTTGATTATCTCAAGATCTCAGAAGTTATTGTAATTTTGTCAAAATTAGGAAGGTTTGAAATACTATTCTATATTATTTTTTATTATATAATACATATCATAAATGTAGACAATTTTTACATAATCTGTAAAATTATATATCCTTCCTAAGTTTTGATAAAAGTCATCATTACCAAGGATTTGATCAAATTATTGGACAAGATGCATTTATAAATAAGGTATATGCTATGCATAATGAAGATATTTTTAAATCACACTTAGTATGTAAGTATTTTTTTATAAGATCAATTTCTGTACAAAAAAAATTTATATAACTATTTTATCTGCAGTACAACAGGGTGAAAGACTGTTTGGTAATAATTCATTTGAGTAATATATCGGACAAAGAAATAGTGACATGGAAGTATATAAAAAATCCATTAAAATGCATACAAAAGAATAATTAACAACACATGATTGGACAGAAATTAATATAAATAATTATATCATTTCACGTGTCACTGTTACTCTATTATTCTTATCTAATTATTTATAGTAATATATATATCTAATTATATATAAACATTTTATAGGTGATATTTATATAATTGTATATATGCATCTTTTTTTTTAAATTTATTTTAAGTATGGATACTATGAATTCTTTTTGCATTTCATTGCTGTGCAAGTTAATGATATATATATTGTTATCCTAACTAGTCAATAGATAAGATGAATACTTTTTTACCTGAAGGATCTGCGAGAAGGTGCTGCAAATAACTTGTTAAAATTAAAATATAATAAGTTAAGAAAATACAAGTGAAAATATTCATGTTAAAATGTTGATTGTCATTGAGTATTGTAGATTTTGGATAGAACATGAAAAATATAAATTTGTAAAATAATATATAAATATATGTATGTATGTGTATATATATATGTATATATATATCATACATATATATATATATATATGTATATATATATCAAGCTATATATATACACACACACACAAACACACTTTATATGAATGTAATAGATATTAAAAAATATTACATTTACAATGTTATGCTGCTTATTACAAAATCATATTTGAACATTTCTATTTTTGTAGTATTATTTTATTCACTTGTATGTACATCAAATTTAATACCTTTATAAATATTATCAAACCATAACTGTTTTGAATCCCTTATAAAGCAAAATCCTCATTATTTATATTAGCATGTTTTATATATTATTTTTTTTTTAAGTTTTGGAATTATTTCAAGGAGGTTTTTATGGTAAGTTATTAACATCTTAGACGATATTTACAGATTATTATAAAAGTATAGTTCATCAATATATTGCAAAAAGAAGTTCAAAAACAGCATTTATCATATTATTTTAAATAAAATTATTAATAACATTAAAGATTATTAAAAGTCTTTGTAATTAAAGACTTTTTATGTAAAATGTTTTTTGCTAGATATATATTATTACTCAGAAAAAAAGACATTTATATTATTTCGATTAAAGGAAATGATCTTAAAACTTAAAGGTAAAAATAAGTATTGGATGTATGAAACATGTATTTTATAACAAAACAGTGACATTCTTGAAATGAATGCTACTCAATATACGTATGTTTATACTTCTTATAAGTACAAATTATATCAATACAATTAAAATGTATATTTATTCAAATAATAAGTGCACAGTCACAAATATACTTAATTCATTATTTTTTACTTTAGCATCTACAAAATAATATACATTGCTATGACACAGAATTTATTACTTCCTATAAGCGATGAACATACACTATCATTTTCACTTATAAAATATGTATATCATACTATGGTGACAAAATGCTACCATTATTATACAGATCCACATTTGCTCTTCTAACGTTCCCACACATTCTTTTACAAATGTTATGTAAGTAATCCTACCTAAAATCTAATTAGGACCATAGCAACATGAAGTTGTAACGAATATGCTTATTGCCATTATTTTATCAAACTATATAATGCTTCCAATAAAAGTTTGACATTTTACTGCCAGAGTGATATATTGTAACTCTATATTTATATAATCATATTGTATCAGTGTAATTGGGCAAAATACTATTCTTGCCTTAAAATTTGCAGAAAAGATTACTATATCTCACCATGTACTCGTAACGTAAGTATAATTTTTATTTTATATAAATTATATAAATGGTGATGAATTTATTCTCAGTCATTAAATTACTGATCTCATTATGATTAACTATTTTTAATGAGGAAAAAAAACAAGATCAATATATCGCAATATTCAATTACATATTCCTTATTATGTAATACGTGTGCTTTGATGTTTTATTTAATTTATTAGATAATTCTATGTTGTATACAACTGTAATGTGCATTACTTGTTTGCGCTTTTATATATGGACAAGGATAATATACAAAAAAAACTGAGCTGAGGAAAACAACATAGATATGTATATAAATCTCGTTAATTTAATGCAATGATCGTATTCAAGTCCTTGATTTAAATGTTCTGTATAAAAAATTATCTACATATCTATCTCATCATTTGTATGCCATATGCATAATTTTTGCTTGATCAGTATGTAAATATAAATTAGTTTTTTATACTTCCTGCATTTATAACAAAGTTCCAGTGGTAAAATATAATTGATTATTATTTCTATTTCCATAATAGAAAACACACAAACAAGTAATATCAATTGCACAATATTATATCAATAAAAAACTTAAAATATAGAAAAGTTTGATGATAAATCTATTTGATTAATAATTCACCATACTTCAATTATTGATTTAATGAAGTTATCATAATATAACCTAAATGTAGTCATATGCTGATAATAAATGAAAAAAGTAATACTAATCTCAAATAAGGAAAATTAAATGTAAATCTGACATATCCCTGATGTAAATTTTGTAATTTTCAAAGAACAAATACTTCGTAGTTTGTTTTTAACATTAAAAATAATATTAACTATAAAAATTATAACCTAATTATTATAATCACCATATATAATTTTTACTATTTAAAACTTAGTAAAGTTATCTCGCGCGACAAAATTAGATGTATCTAAAGGGGAAATGTTTTAAAAGGAATATGATTTGTACTTTTCATTCCTCAGTATTGTTGTTAAATTTCAATAAAATGCATTTCCTATGAATTTCCCTCTTCCTTTCCAAGTTTATATACTACATATACTGGAAGTTGCAGTCATTATGCTAGTTTCAGCAAAAAATTTAAAGATATTTTACTATTATTAAATAGTAACACTTTTTCTTATTCTATATGAGTCAAAGTTAATTGAAAAATTATATTATAAGTATAAAAGTAAACTTTTGATTTCAGACAACAGAACCTATTCTTAATAGGTTAATACATTATATAAAATATTATGTAAACGCTGTACGAAGACAAATTTTGTAAATTTTGATTGTGCATATAAAATAATCAAAACAACATAACAGAAGTAAAAAAATAGGCCAATATTCCTATTCTTTCATTAAGTACAGAAATGGCACGACTATCACTTTGTTTTCAAACAACTGATACAATAGCACACAGTTTGATCATGTTGATGATGAAATATCTTGTATCAGTGATACATAGTATGTTCCGTATCATCTACCATTTCAATACTTAATTGTAGTTTAAAAGTGATAAAAGGTGAAAACGTACCATTATCTTACGGACCTGTAAATGTATTTCATATAAAATTAGCAAAAGATATAGTTGCAAATTTAACGTTATGCTCTCTGTGCTTATTAAAAATTTAAGCAAAAACGCATCTTATATGCATGTGAATTCTACTCTATAAATACAAAGAGTAGTTTCTTGATAACGTCATTTCTTTGTAAATTTGATACAAAATAAGGCTCATGGGTACTTTAACACCTTTTGCCACTACCAAACCACAAAAAATTGGACCACCTCTTTCCATACTTCCAGTGAATTAGAAGAGGAAAAGGGTGGTCTGCCTTGCTTGCTACTTGGTCGCCTCAGGTGGACAGTCAGGCTGGTTATTAGGGTGAGCTGCAGTGAAAGCTGGATGGCCTTCTAAATGTCTATCTACCCTTAAAATTGTTGGAAATGGTCTCAAATCAACATGAAACCTTCTGGCATTGAAAATTTGTGGCACCAAACAACAATCTGCTAATGTAATTTCATCTCCTACACAATATTTGCCTGCACTGGAAGACAACAATTTTTCTACAGCTGTAAAAGAAAGAATTTTAATAATTATTGATACTTCTATTTTTATAAATATAAGTTTATTGATTATAATGATACAATATTTCAATTTCCTATCTGTAATGTAAAAATTTAAATTGCCCACCTGTAAAACCTCTTGTTATCCAATGCTGTGCCCATTCCTTCTTACGTTCTTCCCCCACATATATTAGCACAACTAAATTCTGCAAAGGTTGTATACCGCTAGCTATTACTTCACAAATCTCTCTAACTCTAGCTCTTTTGACTGGATCAGCTGGCATCAATGGACGATGTGGTCTAGTCTCTTCCAGATATTGTAATATATTAAGCTAGAAAAAACAAATATAATCACTTATTAATTATTTAGATAATGTATTTCATTAATATATAATTTACATTATACTCACAGACTCTATCAATGTATGATTGTCAATATGAAGTGCAGGCACTTGTTCCATTGGATTTATTTCACGGAACTCATTACAATGTTGTTCTCCTCCACCTTTTACTAGGCTGACAGGTTTTATGTCATAAGGTATCTCTTTTAAATTTAATGCTATGAAGACAAAGATATGTAAGATACACTTAACTGATGAAACATTAAGATAACACATATTTTATAATATTCTTTTATCTATTTTATTAATATAATAAACAACGAAAGACAAAAATTTTAATGCACACAGATATACAATTCCAATATATTATTGCACGTATTTAAAGTAAAAATGTGTACAATTATATTAAATTAAAGAATATTATTTTTCTTACCAATTCTCACCCTCCAAGAACAGGAACTCCTCCAATAGGAATAGAGTACCGGCTATAATGGGGAAAAAAAAGAAAGAAATAAAAAAAACAGATATTTTCTTTTTTTTTTCTTTTATTATATTTACCGACCACGAACGATACCAGTTACCAATACATTTACACAAATGTTAACTCGAGGCCGATTGAGAGAGAGAGAGAGAGAGAGAGAGAGAGAGAGAGAGAGAGAGAGAGAGAAAGAGAGAGAGAGAAAGAGAGAGAGAAAGCAAATTTATTCTGGAAAAAATGACTTAAGAAGATCATCGAACAAGGTCATCATATTTTAAAATATCAAAATAATTATCAAGAAAACAGACAACAAGTATAAATGAGTAAAATATCAAATTCTAATCAAGGAACGACATAACACAGGCCTTGAGCTACATAAAGAGGAAGGGAGTTGTGATCAAAGCGATCAGCGAGATATCTAAATTTTGAATAATTCGCTTACCTTACCCATGACGGACATCTCGTCGTACTGAGATTATAGGTATCGCCTTTTTTTCAAACGCTTTCTAGCCAGACGAGAATAGACGCACCTTAGCTCTCGAATCTATCAGAAACAACTCGGAATCCGGTCAACGCGCGAAATCACTCCTCCTTCCCCCCTTTTATTCGATTGCCAAGTAACCCGTTCCACCGCCTTTGGGTGGTAGTGTGGGACTGTACGAGGTACCAAGCGTGAGCCAATCAACGATCACCTTTCCGATATGATATGGTACCATACGTCGGAAAACTGTTCGTAGCGCTTCGAAGGCCCTGACGTATTCCGAAAACTAGATTTACATACATATATGATTTTTTCGAGCGATTCATTCGCATGCATAGATATTGTGAACCTTTAATAAATTTAATTTGATTTAAATTTAAGGAAAATCTACATTTTAAATAAACGCATATGTAATAATAAATAAAAAAGTTTTTTTCCCTTCGATCTTAAGAAAAACAATATTTCCAACAACGATCCAATCATATGCACCCATTTATCGATGAAAATATTTAAATGGAATAGTTCGAACTTATATCTCTTATTTATATTAAAAATTATGTTAGAATTTTCGGTTGAATGTTAAATCTTGTTTAATATTTATACATAAAATAACAGATTACTATCGGGAATATAATTTCACAAATTTATTTATTATTTAACCTTATATCTTTTAGTTTTAAAGTCTGTACGGATATTATTATCTTACATATAGTTATTCTAAATATTCGAAGTTATACTAAATTGATTTTTCGTTTAAAAATAAAGAAAATTTAATCATTTAAAAAATTTTTTTCCTAGTTTTAAATTCATTTAGCGATAATTTTAAATTATTCTAAAGTAACTTTAAAAAAAAAATTATTGATGTTCTATGATTTTGTCTACTTACTTGATTTTTTATGCTATGGAACGTTTTTCAAAAATCTTATCGTTTAAAGATATTACGTTATCATGCTTTAGTATTTAATCTATATTAACAATTCTATTATGAAAATACTTTTATTATATATTTTTACCGAAAAAAATACGGACATTCTATATTTTATATTTATAAATCTAATTTCATATTTCGTAACTCAAAAATATTATATAGGTATAACCCAATAATTACAATATTGATATAAAAGCGTAATATTTATTGAAACGTTAAAAATTTGCGTAGAAAATCATTTAATAAAAAATATATTTTCACATATATTGTAATTACTTTCCATTATAACTGAGTTTTTACATAGGGTTATATTATTAGTTATATTATTTAAAATCTTAGACAATGATTAATTTTATAATTTTTATAATTACTGACATATATACTATGATATCAAAATTAATGAAATATAAAAAAATGTTATACAATATACAGCAAACATGTATTATTATAATATATATATATAATTGTTAAAATATAATTTTACAAGTTTCTTTACACACATACGAACCGCACTACACACACACACACACACCACACACATACACACACACCACACACATACACACACACACAATTATACATATACATACATATATACACACACTACTGAAAATATAAATTATTGAATATTAAAATTAACTTTATTGAAATTACTATTTATTAATTAAAATGTTTGTATCTTGATTCTTCGTAAGTCTTCCCATTCTTCTTGTTAATAAATTATTAATTTTACAATGTACTTTATTATCGTTCTTGATGATGCTTCTGTAAACAAAAGTAAAAATGTACACACTCTACTTAACAAAAATACTTCTACAATTATATTATTTTTGAATAAATAATATAGATGTGTACATAACTTTTAACAATTAAATTTTGAACATTTCAAAAATTCTAGAATGTATCAAAAAACAAAAATATTGGTAATAGTTCAGAAGCTCTTTCTAGAAATTTTGTTTATCTCTAATTGAAGTTCTTGATATCAAAGTTTCATAATATTAATCGATTCTACCAATTTCGATGCCTTTATAATTTATTATTTTCTAATAGTTTTATGATATTCTAACATATTATGTTGTCTTCTTAAGTAGCTCTTTGATGCTCGTTCCTTAGATGACTATAACGATCTCTTTTAATTGATGTTTAGTATTTTGGATGATAGCTCTCAAATATTTAAATTCTTTGATAATAGTAACTATGGTAGTGACTATTATGATATTTCAATGTTTGCTTTTTTGTATGATTTTATTGAATCTTTTTATGCTTAAATTCAAATAATGATAACGATAATGTTCTTTTCGGTAGATATTACCTGAACAGTGAGTGTTTCCTCAAGTTCAATCTTCCAGATGATGATATACGTCATGATATCGAGTTGCCTGAATAACAATAATGATCCTATGATTCCTAATGTTAAAAATTATCTTTCCAAATGATGATCTTTGAGTGATGATCTTTGAGTGATGATCTCTGAGTGATGATCTCTGAGTGATGATCTCTGAGTGATGATCTCTGAGTGATGATCTTTGAGTGATGATCTTTGAGTGATGATCTTTGAGTGATGATCTTTGAGTGATGATCTTTGAGTGATGATCTTCGCGTGATGATCTTCGCGTAATGATCTTCGCGTAATGATCTTCGAGTGATGATCTTCGAGTGATGATCTTCGAGTGATGATCTTCGAGTGATGATCTTCGAGTGATGATCTTCGAGTGATGATCTTCGAGTGATGACAATCTTTCCATATCCGTGCTCCAAGTAATAATGATCCCTCGATGTTCGCTCTTAGGATAATCATAATGATGATGATAATAATAATGATGATAATAATTATAATGATAATGATGATGATAATGATGATAATGATGATAATGGCGATGATATGGTGATAGGGCATCTCAATCTCTCAATATTTGTTCCCTCGATGCCCAGCTTTATGGATACTGATGTGGTTCTTCTTGATATGGATAACGGTCCCTTGATGTCCGCTCCTCTCCAGTAAATGACAATCCCTCGATGTCCGCTCTTCTTCGAGTTAATGATGACAGTCCCTCGATGTCCGCTCTTCTTCGAGTTAATGATGACAGTCCCTCGATGTCCGCTCTTCTTCGAGTTAATGATGACAGTCCCTCGATGTCCGCTCTTCTTCGGAATAATAATGACATTCCCTCGATGTCCACCCCTCTCCAGTAAATGATCATGGTCTCTCGATGTCCGCTTCACTTCGATTAATGAGGATGGTCCCTCGATGTCCGCTTCACTCTGATTAATGAGAATGGTCCCTCGATATCCACTATCCAGGTGATAATGATCCTTTAATGTCCGCTGTCCGGGTAATGATAGTCCTTCAATGTCCGCTGTCCGGGTAATGATAGTCCTTCAATGTCCGCTGTCCGGGTAATGATAGTCCTTCAATGTCTGCTGTCCGGGTAATGATAGTCCTTCAATGTCCGCTGTCCGGGTAATGATAGTCCTTCAATGTCCGTTGTTCGAGTAATGATAGTCCTTCAATGTCCGTTGTTCGAGTAATGATAATCCTTCGATGTCCGCTTGCCCAGGTGATGATCCTTCGATGTCCGCTTTGCCCAGGTGATGATCCTTCGATGTCCGCTTTGCCCAGGTGATGATCCTTCGATGTCCGCTTGTCCAGGTGATGATCCTTCGATGTCCGCTTGTCCAGGTGATGATCCTTCGATGTCCGCTTGTCCAGGTGATGATCCTTCGATGTCCGCTTGTCCAGGTGATGATCCTTCGATGTCCGCTTGTCCAGGTGATGATCCTTCGATGTCCGCTTGTCCAGGTGATGATCCTTCGATGTCCGCTTGTCCAGGTGATGATCCTTCGATGTCCGCTTGTCCAGGTGATGATCCTTCGATGTCCGCTTGTCCAGGTGATGATCCTTCGATGTCCGCTTGTCCAGGTGATGGTCCTTCGATGTCCGCTTGTCCAGGTGATGGTCCTTCGATGTCCGCTTGTCCAGGTGATGATCCTTCGATGTCCGCTTGTCCAGGTGATGATCCTTCGATGTCCGCTTGTCCAGGTGATGATCCTTCGATGTCCGCTTGTCCAGGTGATGATCCTTCGATGTCCGCTTGTCCAGGTGATGATCCTTCGATGTCCGCTTGTCCAGGTGATGATCCTTCGATGTCCGCTTGTCCAGGTGATGATCCTTCGATGTCCGCTTGTCCAGGTGATGATCCTTCGATGTCCGCTTGTCCAGGTGATGATCCTTCGATGTCCGCTTGTCCAGGTGATGATCCTTCGATGTCCGCTTGTCCAGGTGATGATCCTTCGATGTCCGCTTGTCCAGGTGATGATCCTTCGATGTCCGCTTGTCCAGGTGATGATCCTTCGATGTCCGCTTGTCCAGGTGATGATCCTTCGATGTCCGCTTGTCCAGGTGATGATCCTTCGATGTCCGCTTGTCCAGGTGATGATCCTTCGATGTCCGCTTGTCCAGGTGATGATCCTTCGATGTCCGCTTGTCCTGGTGATAATCCTTTATGTTCGCTCGAAAAATGACTATTATGATATCCTAAACGTTCAGTTTCCTGAATGATAACAATAATATTTTTATATTCCGATGAATCACAGTACTTGGTTTTTTCAACAAATTTTATTTGAACTTTATAAAACCTTGAAATATTTTGTGTTTTTCTGTATTTTCACTTTCTCAACATATATATATTCTTTAGTTTTATAATAGAATAGTAAATATTTACGTAGAAAGGTAATACATGCTACAAATTTGCAAGTATTTTTATTATTCTTATAACATTGTAATTATTCTATTATAATACTTTTTGCTTTTTAGTAATCACTACAATCATTAATTTTATAAATATGTAACGTATATTGGTTAGATACTTGAATATATGTTGAGAAAGTAATGTTTAAATGCCTTCGTTTCTGTGATACATGGAATAGTTTCTTTTATAATCAGTGAAATTTTCATATTTCTTTTTATATATCCCTTGTTTTCCAAATATCATTACTAATTTTTCGTCAATACAATTATTTTTCAGAATATTTCAATTGATCTAAAAATGTATAAAATTCAAACTTGCTCAAATGGAATAATTTTGCTTGATATTAAAATAATATTTGTTTTAAAAATATGATGAAGAATGAGATATTAATGTTTTATAATAAAGATCGAGATATTAATATTTTACAATAAAATCTGTAGTTCAGATGATTGATTTCCTACTCAAACTATGAATTAATATATTGTAATATTTGCAATATAATATATTGTAATATTTGCAGTTTTTTTACGTAAACCAATCAATCATTCAAATTATTTGCGATTTTGAATAAAATTGATCTTCGAATTTATAACGACACTAACATATTTAAGAATAATTTTCAAAAGATAATTTTTTTCTTTCTGATGCCACCTAAAAATATTGTAATATTAGGTTGTGGAGAAAGAAATCCATTTTATTTTTTTTTTTTTTTTATTTGACCCAAATCGGACAATCCGAAACATGTTGAATAAAGTCTTTAAGTTCACGCAAAAATAATGGATTTCTTTTTCCCCAAACTGATATTTGGCTACCAGTATAAGATTTAACATAATTATTATGTATCATAGTTTAAGTAATTGCATATTCATTTACTGGTTTTACTTTAAGAACAATACATTAAAATTATAGATATATATTATAATAAAATCTACATATTTTTTCTTTTAATTTCTTCTAATCTGATTTTTTTTCATACTTTTAGGGAATCTCATTTTTATTTTTTTAAACTATTAATTTTATCTTTTTTATTTTCTAATCTTTTTATTTTCTAATCTTTTTATTTTCTAATCTTTTTATTTTCTAATCTTTTTATTTTCTGATCTTTTTATTTTCTAATCTTTTTATTTTCTAATCATTTTATTTTCTAATCTTTTTATTTTCTTATTTTTTTTATTTTTTAATCTTTTTATTTTTTAATCTTTTTATTTTTTAATCTTTTTATTTTTTAATCTTTTTATTTTTTAATCTTTTTACTTTTGACCTTATATTTTTTATTTCTCTTTTGAATATTTTTTTCTTTTATATTTTTTTTAATTTTTTAAGCTTCAAATATATAATAATATCTCGATAGTATCCATTAGGCCGTAAAAAAACAATAATAATTACGAGTTCAAACTAAAATCTATATACATGCGCTTTTTGTCTAAGTAGCAACACTATTACAGGGCTGACAATGCAGAGCGCATTAATGCACTTGTGACATCAAAAAGGTTACAGATGTGAAAAATATTAAAAAATAACAAAGAACAAAAGCTAAAAAGAAAATAAATGTCGAAAAAAAATCCTATCTTCTATAAGCAGGAAGTCTCCAACAAAGTATAAAAAAATATCTGTAAGAAAAAGTTTGTTATTAGACAAACACAATAGATTAGACGTTATACAATTATTCACATAGTTTAATACAAACCTTTTAAAATGGAAAAATAGGCTGTTTTGCTGGAACTCTGGATCAAGACCCAAGGTCTGTTTAAGGATGCTGGTCAATTGAAAATCATCGCCTCTAATCGCGTACAAGAAAAATCGTAAGATCAAAGAAGACACAGGAAATTACAAACGCCATATGTAGATCCCATTAACCCATTCTTCGATAATAGATGTTTTCATCAACTGCGACAACGAAAACGAATCCACTTCTAGAAGATCCTTTAGAGACATCTTCCAAAAATATTCCTACAAGTTCCTCTTTCCGTGTATCATTTCAATGATCAACTGCTAAAAATTTGACTATGAAGGTATAACCCAAGAGATGATGATGCCAAATGAAAATCTCTTCTAAAATTAGTAGATTGCCGATGCCATAGTAATTCGACGACCAATCCCATCCTCTAGTCGATCGGGCATTGGGACACCATCGATGTTTTCAAGGATCCTTGTACTAGATTTATTTCAAGTTTTAACGATTACTGATGTCCTGAGAAAATTGTGATCGACTATCGTCCAATAATCTTCATTCACAGCCTTATTTACAATTTTTTACAAACTTATGTGGCCTCTAAAAATAGCTGATTAACACAAATGTGGAGAATACTAAGTATAACTCACGTATAGCGAAGCTCCCAATCAGGTGAATCCAAATCATGACCAGGAATATCGAGAATTTCTTGTGTTTCTAACTAATCTTCATAAATAACAATCAATATATAATTTAAATAATCTTCATAATCTTCGTAATCTTCATTATCTTCATAAATCAACATAATCTCTTCATAATCTTCATAAATTAAAATAATCTTCGGAAATATATGTCAGCTGTTTTTATAAAATAAATACATCTTCTTTCATATTTAATATTTTCATTAATATAAACTTCACAATTATTGCTACTGTCGATAGTGTACCCATGTTGTTTTTCTTCCTGTATTGAATTGTTCGACTTCTCATAATACCTTCCTATATTGATGAAGTGCTAGATTTTTAATCAAGTGAATGTTATATCTAAATTGGTTGCAAGTTAATATTTGTTGCTTTTACACAAATTATGAAATATATTCTAGAAGAAAATAACCAATTCTACCTTTTACAATATGTTAAATAAAATGATTTTTATTGAAAAAATACCTCAATTAATACTGCTTTTAAAAAATCAGGAGGAGAGAAGCGTTATCTTAGCATCATAGAAACAATGAAATATTAGAAATTAGATATTTCCTTTACTATTTAGTATAGTGCATTTGCCATCTCATGCATATTCTTGATCCTAGAAGGACAACTCACAATGCTAGACAATTTTTCTATATCACACATAAGTGATGCTATCTGAAATGCCATTGAATCTTCAATTTATTAGTACCCTCCCTCCCATCCCTTCCCTTCCAAAAATTCCTAAACAATTTATTAAACTTTTCAATACACTGATATAGCAGTACAATAATTTTTGAAGCAAAGTAATCAATTATTATACAATGTGTAGTTTAAAATCAATGAATAGTTTCAAAGCGCAATACACAGCACTTAAACAGCATATTAATCAATACAGCCATTAAAATTTAGTCTTATTGTCCTTTTTAATTGAAAAAATATAACTCACGAAATTCACTCACCAAAGTTTGCTAGCATCAAAAGCCATTTCTACAATATTTCTACCTCTTCCAGCCATAGAATTTAATACCAAGCATCATTCATTAAATTGTGTTGGTAGATTTAAATTGTCATACTATATTTAAAACTCAACGTATATAGCTACCAAACTTAATATTCCACCCAATTTTAGCAATATTGATGCGCATTATCTTGAGCTTGATGTATACTTGGTTATCACATTACACAAAACTTGGTTTTATCACACATATTTGATATCAAAGAACTTTCTCACATAATAGCGTAAATATATAAAATATTAACGAACGAATGCACTAATTTCACACAACCTACACAATATTCCTCTTCCTATG
This sequence comes from Vespa mandarinia, assembly GCF_050613455.1. Taxonomy (NCBI): domain Eukaryota; kingdom Metazoa; phylum Arthropoda; class Insecta; order Hymenoptera; family Vespidae; genus Vespa; species Vespa mandarinia. The sequence goes on along the minus strand of NC_140816.1, from coordinate 1,488,199 downwards.
TTTAAGTATTATGAGCCTCCTGTTTTAAATTATAATATCTTTATGAATTGCCTGGCTACATAGCATAAGCAAATTAAAATTTCTATTTCATGATAGCAAATCTGTAATATCATATCTTGTACTCATATTCTATACGTTAAACGCAAGCAATCAATAAATTATTGCAGCAAAAATAAAATTCACATCACTTTATAAACTTCTTCCATATTGCTTTTATCTAAAGAAATTATGTTATTTTTAATCTCAAAACACTTTCCTGTAAGAAAAATATTAATATATCCCGCAATAGCTACTATTTACCTGGGAAACATTTCTATTGGAAAACGACCTCTTATACTTCGTTATAATGAAATTCTTTTTTTAGAGTAATTTTACTCCAATATTAATGAGTCTTGTAAATTATATTACTATAGCTTGTTAAATAATAAAATTGTTGCAATTGTACAGTAAAGCTATCTACTACTTTGGCATGAAATTGCTTTATCCTTCTTTAGATGGTCATGTAAAATTCAAATGATGAATGTTTTTTTCTACATGATACATACGGATGGATGTTCTGTGCAGTATTATCTTCTGACGGAACAGTAGTTGTTGGACATATATACGTTCAATGGATATGTTAACATCTGCATCCCATGAAGAAATTTTCCACCCATTAGCAGTTTCAAAAGATGCATTTCTCAAATAGCTATATTCTAATCTTCCACTGGCTAGGTACAATGCGTTCTGAAGTAGACTACCATGCTGCACATGCTTTGGCTGATATCACAAGAATACCTGATGGGAAATGTGCATAGTTCTGCTAGCATCTCTGTGGAAAGAAAATGCAAAATCTTTTTGCCCTCCCTTTCCTCCCCTAATACTCACATAAACCATCCAACAAATCTAAACTATATAAAAAAAGCTGATCTAAGAATTGTATAAAATTTGTTTAGGTATATAAGTTTAAATACCTCATTACATACATACTATTAAAAATTATGGTACTTGAATGTCTAATTATTAGAACATAAATTCTTACAATATCCATCTCCTTAACATTTCGTTTAAATTTACATTCAAATGATGAATAAATATTATAGATGTGTTATCATATGATATCAGCGTGCAGTGCAGGAACCTGTTATTTAAACTTTGGTGAGCAACAAGAAATACTCTTATCAAAGAATTGCTATGTAATAAGTATAGATTTTTCTATTTTTCTTTTAATATGAATTCATTAAGTAATATTCGATATTCTCTTGCTCAATAAGATATCTTGTTATTATATTGTAGAGATTTATCCGAATGAGTCTTCTCCATTTAGTCATTGCATGAAACACACAGCAACATTCCTGTAGCTCAGAACATTTTGTTTTGCCCACCCTTACCATATGAACTCTTTTCAAACAGTCAAATACGTAAGTTTAAATTATAATAAATTTTTCAACATTGCACATTCGACTATGTACAAACATATGCATTATGTAAAGTTTGCTTACAAATACATGATCAGCAACTGTAATATGCCAGGATCCAGTCGAAATCCAAAGCCATGTGCTTGTGATCTTTGGGGCTGATTAGTAGTAACTGGAATAAGAATGTAAATAATCTGGGATCTCCAACATACCTTTTCCCATTTAAGCCAGACATTGAGATTATACGAGCGTTATATACAATTCCAGCAATCTTCCAGAGCATTAAAATTTTTGTATGAAAACTGTGAAAAACAAAACAGCCCCAAGAGAAGCCTCACAACAGAATATACATTTTAAAATATATATTCATATTAATAAGCAAATTTCTTTCAAGCCAACCAGCCTTTTTCCAATATTCTTCATATTGTTTTGTGTTCAAAAATCCAATGTATTCGCACTTGTTAACTGTGACAATTTTCAATATTAGAATAATTTTCCTCAGGGCTTAAAACAAAATTGCATTGACCAAACAAAGTATAAAAGATTTTCTATCATGTTCCAGCAACTTTTTCCATCCAAAGCAGTTCTCATCATTGCTAAATCCTATCTCCATCATTAGAGCGAAGAATACAAAATCCACATAGCGAAATAGAACTTTGCAGTGAAAAAATCTCAACATACACCTGCCCCCTGTCCTATTTATACATGTCAGTTCGTAATATCATCTAATTGTGAGGGATACCTCCTTCCTTCAATCAACTCTTGTTCTGTATATCTCAGTGAGATTGATTCTATTGACCATGCTTCCATTTAATCTAGAAAACACATAACGCACAAATTCCATCCCTAGTTTCATAAAAATATTGATATACAGGGTACCTTTATGCCACCTAGGGATAAGTTTCTTTCAGGATCACATCGTATCTGTGAAAATAATTATTGCGCACACAGACGAAAAGAACATAGAAAAATATAAAAACTTATGCACCATTTGCTTTGTTAGTAGTACCCATAGCTATTCTTTGTTCATGAATTTGCATGAATCTGCATGAAACTGCTTTAACTACTGATATTTACCAACGATCATTTCTCTCATATTTCTTTGCTTTAATTACTGACATGCATTACGAATCATCATACCTCAAAACTTATGCTAACAGAATATATTGATGAGGTTGATTGGATACTGGCATAGTCAATTTTGCATCATGTCAACGATCAGAGTAAACTGGTATTAGCAGCGCAAACACTGGAGGGGACTTTGAGAATCTTCCACGTTCAGTAGAAATGTTCCGAATCTGAAGAAACACGTTACAAGGGTGGTTGGCAATACGAAAGAGCTCACCAGACAGTAGTACGAGTTCTCTGCCTCGCAGTGAGCCTTGTGCATCGCGCGCTGAAGGTTTTGAGAAGACTCGCGACTTGGTTGTGTGCCGAAGGTGCGAAGATATGATGCGTACGTGCGTTATGCCACCACACATTTTGACCAAAGTGCGCCTTACACGGCCTTCTAAAAACAAAGACTAACCCCTTTCCCTCTCGATACAAATCTTATCGTCTCACCGCACCTCATTCATGGACAGGCCAACAACGTCACAGCCGATAACCAATTGCTTCGACATTCGTCTATCGTTCTCTCGCTCAAAGATTTCTAGGATGAATGGCAGACTGAAAAGGATTTATGGTATTAATATGATGTACGATACTGGCAGATTATGAAAAAATCATTTTTATTTCAAACATATTTATTTTCATGATACTCCCGTAACTCATCTTTGTCATCTATAAGATAATGTATAATTTACAAAATTCAATGTGAATTAACATTTTCATCGATATATCATATATCAAAAATCCACGCCATTAATCTATAATTTGAGATCCTTTTATCTTATAAAACATCCTTATAATAAAATATTAAATGCCATAATTCTAATATCACATTTCAGAATGTTACAAAAATTATATAGTCATCAATTATTGCTCAAAAGTCATTCCAGTGATGTTATAAATCTATCCTGAAATTATTAGAGCACATTCTCTGTAATCTAATTAACTATGGACTTTCATAAAATATTTTTTCTCTTTGGAAAATTCCAATTTCCAAAGATAATAAAATATTTTGACTCGATACAGTTTACAAACCAAACTGGTGACAGGTACTAGGACCAGACAGCATGGTATCTTGACTTCTTAGATGTATGCCCAGTGTCCATGGACAGCTTCTCCATGACCATCACACCCGTCCCATAGCCACCTCAAACGGTGAGACTGCAAGTAAAAAATTTCCAGATATACACCAGGGTAATGATGTAACTTCTAGATGCCATAGTACACGAGTAGATACTGCAAAGTCTTCCAGTTCCATCCAAATGATGAAATTTGGTACAATTTTAATCGTCCCATTCATCGTTGTAATGGAGCTTTAATTTCAGAGAGTTTCAACATAAAATCATTTAAGCTGCTCAATTCCTGACACACTGGTTCATCCCATAAATTACTTTTTTGATATATCTCGGAGTATTCCAGGCTTTCGCAATTACGATTATCAGATCGTGAATTTGGCAAGAATTTGGACTTAAGTTTCCGCCATTGTGAAATCCTTAAAAGCTGTTTTCTTCGTAGTTCATATTCAGCTTTATAAAGAGTGTATGATAAAACAGCTTCTATGCGTAAATTACGTTTTCGATTTCGGCGGCACATTAATTTCTTCCAACGTACTTCCTTTATCCAATTGGATAATTGCTCAGTCTTACTTGGTTGATCTACGTCGATTTCCCAAGGTCTTAACATCTTGTTCCGAACAAATGATGCAGATTATTGCGATAAGATAAAATCCAGATGTTGGGACTCTGTTCACTCTGCTTATAAAGTTGTGACGAGGTCCATAATACAGGAAACAATTCTCTGTCGAACTTCTTCAACTTCTTCTTTCGAATTTTTTCTTGAACATCGTATCGAAGCTCGTATCTTGAGGCACTAACTTATAAATACCAATGTTGCCTACATCGCGAAAATAAAATTCTTTTCGCGTACCACCTAACAAACTTAATAATTAATGAAAACACCAACCTGTATCTGGCTCGTGTTTCTTGACGATCCTAGCAGAAATGCAGATTGCAAAAACAAATAATAGAACACTGATTTGCAACAAAACTAGAGAAAAACTATGTAAGAGCCAAACACGACCTTCTCCGCTTGAGGTTGACTGAGGAACTGGTCCGCCCGGACGATTGGGTGGGGTCTTATATACCTCTCTATACCCCACTATGTAGTGTCCTTACGCACAATCGATAGAAAGTAGTTCCCTAAATATCCTTTCAAATTTATTATTACGACACAATTTATTCGTCAAAAATCATTTTTTTAATTTCTATGATGTTTATTAATAATAATAGTAATTATTTTTGGTCATTATGTTACGTTTTTTTAAATAATTAATAAACGAAAGAAAACGTTCGTTGGCGTAGGGATTGCAATGCGGTCATTGGCTCGTACCTCCCCTTCCACTTTTCTACCGTCGTCAGACGATAGCTACGTCTGATGCAGCCATCTTACTGCGGATAAATCCCAGAGTTGCCAAATTTCCACTTTTTTTATAGAATCAATATCTTTAATATTTATTTTTTCTTTGTAATATCTTTTTTAGTTTAGAATTATTTTTATGTATATGTACTTATTTATTTATATCTTTCTCTTAAAACATCTATTGTTCTATGTTTCATACTCTCTCTTTCTTTCTTTCTCTCCCTCTCTCTCTCTTTCTCTCTCTCTCTGTGAGAGAGTATACACATGTCTTTATAATCCTAAAATAGAAAGTTTATATAGAAATGGTACACTTTATAATATAATTCAGGCTTTGATCAAAGAAAAAAAATAATTACAATTTCATAAAAATACGATTTTTAAGCAAGAGAAAAACTACGTATTAAATTGAGTGGTATATTTTATATTACAATATTTTTAAAATATAAAAAAGAATATTATATAATATTTCAATAATAAACTTTTAGAAATATATTTAGGTAAAATAATATAATAAAATGCTTCAATATTTGTGGGTCACATAACCGAGAAATCTGGCAACAGAGCTTACGGAGAATTTCCTTTACTATATACCAAACCATAGAACGACATCCATTGTATTGAAACTTTCTTTTCCTTCAATACAATAGAAATATTTTATACCTTAACGAAAATTAAACTAAAATAAAACGTAATATATGCTATTCTTGTACCACATATATACATATATATATAAACATATATACATATATATATAAACATATATATATATATATATATATCAATCTTTTAATAATTTTAATATAATCAAAAATATGAGACATACAAAAGCATTATGACGTCACAAATGACACATTTTCATGGTAAAAAAAACAAATCCGAGGTTTATAAAGTATTGACATAGTATGATTCATAACATTTATTTATATAAGAATAAAATTATTAAAATTTTTTTTATTGAAAAGAAATGCGAAAGAATTCGTATAATTTTATTGCAAATTAAATAGAAACATTGCTCTGTAATTCATAAATAACAATAATGTCGTATTTCTATACATGAATATGTGCATATATTATCGAAATATCACATTTATTTCAGGAAAGAATATTCGTGAATATTCGTTATGTAGGAACGGTAAATCTCATATATATACGTGTGTGTATGTTTATCATACATACACAGTATAATTCGGAACTGGTAGTATAACCAGGAAAAAGGTGATTGTATATATATATAAAAAATTAGTCGAAAATGTAGAAAGAGTCTTAGATTATTATTATTATTATATTAAAGAATCTTAAATACGAGATTTTATTTGTGAGAAAATTGAGTTTGAAACTCCACTAAATGCGTATGCAATTACGGCTAACAATAAGGTATGATTCATCAAGCAAAGTATCATGTCATCATTGTGATAGATCAACGAAAATTGTACTAATATAAATAACATAACGGAAGAAATCGCAGAGCATAGTTTACAATCACGATAGATATTGTACGTCTTTCAATCGACCAATTATTTTATAAGTGTGTCTGTGTATATATTTAAAACAATAATCTTTTAAAGCTTTAAAAATATATAAGAAACTTTTATGATAAAGAATTATTTTCATTTATGTTATTATAATGATATTTTTTCGAAAGTTACAATATTATCAATAACGATTGCACCATTCTCGTTACAGTTGTAGAAAGCATGCGCATTATTTGTAAAAGTAGAGGCTATGAATTCATCGATTATGAACATGACATATATATATATATGTATATGTTTTGTGAAATAGGTATATAGAAGATAAATAAATCAGACAGCGTAAACAATATGTAACGTTGTCATTTATTTTCACGGTAAATTCAGTAAAAACAAATTTGTTTATAAAGAAATTGTATTCAATAATTATATGTAACCTTTTAGTACAATTAAAAGAATGTTAATTTAAATTTGTAACACAAATCAATACTTTATTGAAAATAAAATATTTTAATTATTAACATTTTATTTTAAATATAATTAAAAAATAAATGAAGATAACAAAAATATTTATAAAGGAATCACGATAGTTACAATTGTATACATTACGTTTAATAATAGAATACATTCCACTTGAATTCAATTATTAATATTGATATATTGAATTAAATATTGAATTCCACAATGAATTCATAACATTGTTCATAAAATATTCTAACATTTAAAAAATTAATATACTCTCTATAACAGATAAATCAAAAAATAGAGAAATAAATAATTAACAAAATAATTTTTTATTTAACTAAAATGAAATATAACAATCATTCTTCAAAAATTAGTACTTTCGATACATTATTTTAAAAAATCGGTACAAATAATCAAAAATTTTTATATCAATAAGGAAATTAAAAAATCAGCACTGTACTAACAAATTCATTGAATGGTTATTATAATAATACACTATTGTAATAATAAAAATCCAGATAACATTTGCTATTTGGACTTTGAATTTGTACTTTGGAAAAATTACATTTCTCATAGATTAATAACAATAAAAATAATCTTCATAAAATTAGAATATTGTATAAAATAACATTTCTTATTTGGAAAATTACTAAAATTATTTCTTATAGTTTAGTTAACCTTACTTTTTCTATATAAATGCATAACGGTAAAAGTGACCTTTACAAAGATACAATACATATACTTTCTATAAAGCTACAATGACCTCACGCAGGTATCTGACCCACCATGCTATATTCATTATTCAACGTACATATGTATACACACACACGTTAAAGGTTTAAATATTAGAACAATATATTGATTTATACTATAATGCTTCTATTTTTCTACTTTCCGTTTTTATATAGAAATAGGAAATTCCCAAATTTCTTTAAAATATTACTTTTTCTCTTTCGTAAACAGTTATTTAAAATGTTTAGTTTTTGTTAATTTTATTAATAAAATTTTCATATTATTTACTTGTAGAATTTATTTTTGTTTATAAAAGCTGAAATGTAATATAATGTTATATTCAAAATAATATAATATATAAAAATAATATCTTTTATATATTTTTTTTTTACAGAGATATTAATACATTATATATTTGTGCTGTTTACAAGGAATATATACAATATGTTTATATTAACTTCTTTTAATTCAATACATAAATCATATTTTTTGGCACTATTATATGGCATACAAATATAGAAATGTAGTATTATAAATACATATATTTATTATATAAATTGATATTTCTCTTATATTTAACATTTCATCAGTAACAAACTATACTATTTTTTAAATAACAATTGAAATATAATTTTTTGAAACCAAGAAAATACACGTATTTAATTAATATAGAAATATATAAACTTAAATATATAAATATATAAACTTGAAAATATTAATTTCTTGATATTTTAAATTAATGAAAAGGTATAAAAAATCTGTGTCATTTTCGAATATATTATTTAATATTCAGTTTTATTAAAAAACATAGAAATCATTTGCCCAGTATGACTCGATACTTTTGTTTATATCAAAATGAAATAAACCTAAGTAGACATAATAAAATGATAACTTAATAAGAGCCCATTGCTCAAGAAGAGTTAACTCCCATCGCTTCCATTCACTTGTAGATAAGTTTAATTTTTCCCCATAAACTGAATGAATGCAATATTTCGACATTTCCATGAATGAAGACATTCGATTTTGTGTCTGTAATGAATGTTCAATTCCACGCATTAAATCATTTGTTTTAAGAATTAACAACATTTGCCTATTGACCCTTTGTAATACATCACTAATTTGTGGTAACAGATTAGGTATTTCTTGTTGAAAAAGTTCTTTTTCATTTATATCATACTTTTTTTTCTGTACTCCTGACATTATAGTATCCCATGTTCTACCTGATACCATACATGATAGTAATCCATAAAGATCACCTACACCTAGATTCGTACAGTGAAGTTTCATAGCAGCTCTATCTCCATTCAGTATTGCTAACCATAGTTTAGAATATTCCCATCGAAACTTATCGGAAAGAGTTGCATATAATCCGTGATCTAATAGGATTATTTCAGCTTCCGAATTATTATTTCTAACAAGAATATTTCCAGGATGAGGATCAGAATGTACAAATCCATTAACAAATATCATATGACTATATAAACGGCCCAATTTACTGCTAACTTCGTATGGATTTAATTTTTTGCTTCGTAAATATTGAAGATCATTAATTTGACCACCTTCTAAGAATTCCATAGTTAAAACACGTTGAGATGATAAATCCCAATATATCTTTGGTATTATTAACCAATGGTAATGAGAAAGAAGACTCTGTATCTTCTCTGCATTTTTTCCTTCTTGAGTAAAATCTAATTCTAGTGGTATATTTTTCTTAGTTTCATCAACTAACCAATCGAATTTAAAGTCTGGAAAAATGTAAGACGTAATTTTCACTAATGTAGACATAGTTTTTATATCAACAAAAGCATTGGTTTTGACGGTACGATGTTGGACTTTAACAGCTACCACATTGCCATTTTTAAGCACAGCTTTATGAACTTGTGCAAGACTAGCAGTACCCAAGGGTATGGGATCGATGATTTCGAATATATCGTATGGATCTTTTTTGAAATCTTCTTTTATCACTCTGAGAACGTCTTTAAATGATGATGGTGGTGCAGAACTGTGTAAAACACGCATTGTACTAACATATTCTGCTGGTAATAAATAATCCAATGCTCCAATATGCTGGCCAACTTTTATATATACACCTTTATTGGCACAACAAAGTTCAAGAAGACGTTCTGCTCCATATTTGTGTGTTTTTGATTTTAGTTGTAAGTATTCTGGTGATGTCCTTTCCAAACTGGTATCGTAAAGTTCCTTTTTATAGTAATTACCTATTATAAAAACAGTAACAGCAGCACGCCCAAGACGTACGATACCAATTGATCCAATATCATATTCATTAGCTCTTAATGATGCCAAGGTGCCTACAGCTATTGCACTTATCGTAGCAGTTTTCAAGAATTTTTTCAAAGCAGTTTTCAAGAATGTAATCATTGTCACGAAAAACAAATCTATGAAGTTATAAAATAAATATGAGATTAATATTTATTGTTTAAGAATACATAGATTAATAAAAAAAACTAACCTTAAATCATATCCTTATTATTTTAGAAAATATATAAATATTTTCTGCTATATTAACGTAATTTTAAAAAATTGGAAGTAAAGATGAATTAGCTCTTTTCTGGTGACATCATTATATTAACTTTATATCACATAACCTAAATGTCAATTATATCACGAACACGTAAAAAAAGATCAGTGAAACATCCAATATTTATTCATATTTACTTTATTGAATTTAATCAATTCACTATTATATTCTAAATGAAAATTATATTTATCGAATAATCAAAAGATAGAGGATCAATAACTTAACTTCAACAAAAATGAATTCTTAAAAACTTTCACTATTGACTAAAAGCATCTGAATCACTACTTTCACTTTTATAAAATTTTTAAATAATTTCGGTAACACTACATAAAAATCTTCATTCATTACAGCTATTAATATTAAATAACAGTCTATAAAAATCAAATAGTTATATAAGATTTAATGAATCATGATTTTATAAAAAGAAATGATTTCTAATTGTTCAAATAATTTTATATCTGTAATGTAAAGAAAATATTTCTGAATATTTTGTGAGTGAATTTTGAATATTATCTAATAATATGTAAGCTCATAATTAAGGTATAGATCTTTATTTGTATAGAATGTTGTAATAAAATACAATTATAATTACTGTTTTATTATACATAAAATATAGAACATTATTTTTGAAAATATATCAAAATATTATTTATATATTCTATTATTGAAATAATTTTATATTCTTTATATAACGATTAAACTTGTTACTATGTTATTGTAATAATCAATATTTCTAAACGTTGATTAACATGTAATTTTTTGGTCGGATGCATGCTGTATTAAAGCTTTCTGAAATATTCATTAAATTTCATTATTTTACAAAGAGACATATATAAATAAAACTTTATCATACTTTAAATATGTTACCTTTAATATTGGTATGGCGTTTGTAAATTGTAATCCTAAACTTCGAGCCAAAATAATAGGAGCTGCAGTTCCTTTGTATAATCGATGAAGAGCATCTATAGCTAACATTGTAGGAATGTTATGTCGTTGACGTGAAGTCTCATATCTGCTTAAATATATTGAGTTATTAAGTACAGCACCATCTGTAACTGCTTCCGCAAGAACTTTTACTAAGACAGTAATATCTCCAAAGCCCAAATTAACACCTTGACCAGCTAAAGGATGAACACGATGTGCTGCATCTCTGATATATAATTAAAAGCATTCCTTTAAAATTTACATTCCTAATCAAATATAATAAAAAAATTGAATAGTAGTTTCTGTATCTACTAATTTTATTACCCAACTAAGACTGTTCCAGGTGCAACATATGATACAGAATGACCAAATCCCAATGGAAAAGCTGCTCTTGAACCTTCTATAATATTTGATACTGTTGGCGGCAACTGTCTTGATATTCCAGTTTGTAGAGATAATCCTTCGAGTAATTGATGTAAAGCTTTCATACCACTTTCTATAATACCATTTTTAGGATAGATTTTCCATAATGCACTATTTATATTATCAACAAATTCCTCCTCTGGTATTTTTAAAAGCTTTTGTGCTTCTTCAGTTGTAAGAGACCATACTAATGAACTGAGAGTATTTGTTAACTAAAATATTTGTAAGAACTTTTATATATTGTAAAATTATTTAAATCCAATTAAAATAAATTTATAGTAATGATGTACTGGAAGTAAAGCTATTGGTCCACTTGGAAGGAATCTTTGCCAAGCGACAATATTTTCTGTTGGTTCACATAATTCCAACGTAGCAACAATTCCCATTTGATCATATTTCCATTGAATATACTGAACATTCATTGCTTGACGTATTTTTGAATTAACTCCATCTGCTCCTATCTGTCACATTAATAAAGGTATATAATTATATATGCAATATATATAAAGTAAATTGTTACTAGAGACTATACTCTACAAAGTGGGAGCAATACTATAGACTTTATTCTACTATGTCTTGAAATAACTTCTTTAGTCTTGTTCCAGACACCAGAAAGTATACTTCAACAGATTGTCTTGCTTCAAGAGTATTAAAAAATTGCACATCAAAACCAGTGATGATTATATTAAAAATTTTTTTAATATTCATGTACTTTGTTAAACACATTTAAACATAATTATTATATGAAGTGAATAAAATTTATAAATTGAGATTTAAAAAAATATTTATGCTAGGGAAATTAGTAATATATAATTAATATATTAATATATTAACTCATATATACACACATAAAAGGATCACAACAATATTTCTTAGTAATCATAAAGATAAAAATAATAAGATAGTAATCTTGAAATCAAAGTAATGAAATTTAATTTCATTTATAAAAAAATAATTATATTTTTAAAGTAATTTTAAAAATTTAATAATTTACTGCATATCTATAATCTTTAATATTTTATTTAATATTTTTGACCTAAGAGGAGAGTGTGTTTATATGAGCATTTCCTCAAAGGATGTAGTTATCAGTTGTTATATTTAGAATCATATTTTTTAGACGTAATATTATTTTATATGGGTAGGATTTTCTGTTACGTTGACAGTAAAAAAATAGTATATAAAAAATTATATAGATTTATCTTAATACTTGGTGAACAGTGTTAGAACAGTGAACAGTGAGAGCTAAATATATGCCAGCTCTGTTTTATAAACATCAAAAGTATATGTGGACATTCTCTAAAGTATACAGAGAACAGGAATAGTTTCTAAGTGGTAATATACGAGAGCAATGTGAATAGAATAAAACGTTTGTAGTTACCTACTTATTATAAAAAAGTACTAATATTTTATTAATCACAATATTTTGCATTTTATATACAAATTTTATATGAATTAATTTTAATTATGTGACATTGAAGTATTTAATTTATCTTTCAATCATTATATTCAGATAAAAGTGAATGAAGAAAAATATGTAATTATGTCTAACCTTAAGAAAAAAATCTTTGGAAGACTGTCTAGTCATGGTGGTTCACAAGAAGAATCAAGAAGAAATAATATAGACATAACACCATCTATTATTGTTAATTATGAGGTCAGATAATAATTTAAATATTATTTATTAAATTTCAAGATAAAATTTTTTGAATATTATCTTATGTTTAGAACAACGAAGAAGATATATGGATGGATGAAATAGATGAAAAAAGCATTTCGTCTGAAGAAACATCAGAAGCTATAATGTGCCATATTCGTCAACGGCCAATGAATCAACAACAATTATGGACTAAAGAAGAAATTACTTTAGCACTATCTAATCTTCCAGCAGGAGAAGTAGCTCTTACTACAATACCTACATTACATGGCAACATTTTACAAAAAACGTTAGAGGAATTACAAAATTTGCATCTTAGAGAACCAATTTATAAAAAGACATGTACTTTCACAAATGGGTATGCTTTGAAACAAGTAATAGTTTTTCAAAACTGATTTGGATTTAATTTTGCTTAATTTTTATAATTCATGTGATTTATGTTTTAAATTAGATGTATAAATAAAACTATTTTAGTATCTGAAAATAATATAGCAATAAGAGCAACACCTACGGAACTGTTAGTAAAATGGCCAGAGACATGTCTTCTTGTTGCATGTTGGGTTGGTCATTTTGAAATAGTGAAAATATTATTAGAAAAGAATGTAAACGTCTCTTGTAAAGATGAAGATGGAAGGTTTGTCATAAATTCATAATCCTATAATTTTTAATTTGGTGCAATTTAGTTAAATATTGTAAAATACTGCAAATGAATATTATAATTACAGAACTCCAGTACATTTAACAGCTTGTGCTGCGATAGTAAGGATACTAGAAGAATTATTGTCATATGGTGCAAATCCTTGTGAATGGGATTTTAATCAAAAATGTACACCTTTGCATTGTGCTGCTGCAGTTGGAAATGTTGCTTGCATAAAATCTTTAATAAAGGCAAAAGCAGATGTAAATGCTGGATTTCCAGGGAAAACTCCCCTTCACTATGCAGTACTAAGTAATGCGGTAGATAGTGCTGAAGTTCTACTACAGGCAGGCGCTCATCCTAATAATCCACAAGTACTTAATAAGATGAAATATATGAAGTTATTAATTTTAATAACTTCAAAAATATAATTATTACAAATATAATTATTGCAAAATATAATTATTACACTCAAATAGGTTTATACTGAAACACCATTGCATGTAGCAGCTAGTCTTGGATCTGTTCCTTGCATGAAACTTTTATTAAATTATGGTGCTGATGTAAGAGTTCAGCTTGGCACTGCTAGATCAACACCACTTCATCTAGCAGCTGAAGAAGGTAGTGCAGAATGTACAAAATTGCTAGTGGATGCTGGTGCTTCATGTGAAGCTAAAAATTTAAAAGGCCAAACAGCAATGCATTTAGCTGCATTAGCTCAATCTTTAGAAACTTTGGAAGTACTTATTAAAGCTGGTGCAAAAGCAAATGTTGAAGATATTGATGGAAGAACACCGCTACACGCGGCAGTAGCAAAATCGTTAAGAGCGAGTGAATTAGTGAGGACCTTAATACAGGTTCATATATATGAGAATATAGAAAATATTTAAACTTATATCCACAATTTTAATTTGTTCTTTTCTAATAGGCTGGTGCATCAGTTAATAAACCTGATAAATTTGGTTATACTCCGCTGCATATAGCAGCATTAAATGAAAATTCATCTACAGTAATGATGTTACTATCAAAAGGTGCAGATATTACTGTCAGGACTAAAGGTGGTATTTCAGCATTAAGTTTTATTATTCGCAGAACACCAGATATCTTACCACGTTTTGTTACAAGATTGGATCAAGCCATATCTTTATATGATCATGAATTAGGAGATGTTGATTGTGAATTGAGATTAGATTTTAGACCCTTAGTACCAGGTGGAAAAGGAGAAACAGATCTAATGCTCTGCTTAATAGAAGTTGGTCAAGGTCATATTTTAAAGCACCCATTATGTGAAAGTTTTCTTTACTTGAAATGGTTAAGAATACGCAAATTTTTTCTAATTAGTTTAGTTTTCCATTCTATTTTTGTTATACTTTTTACAGGTTATATTTCTGTTACATACTTATGGAATATCGATCATCTTAGCAAAATATTATTTTGGTTAATATTGAGTTATACATGTATGCTTATCACTAAAGAATTTTTTCAAATTGCTCATGATGTATGTTGTTATGTTAAACGTTGGGAAAACTGGTTACAATGGTGCGTAATTTTAACATCGTGTTTAGTTTTGATTAAACCGATCAATAATTGGCAGCATCATGTTGCAGCTTTAGGAATTTTATTAATTTGGATAGAATTAATGATAGTTGTGGGAAGATTTCCAATGTTTGGACTTTACATTCAAATGTTTGCTCAAGTGGCAATAAATTTTTTTAAATTTCTTGGGGCTTACATCTGTCTTATAATAGGATTCTCTTTAGGATTTTGTGTTTTACATAAAAATTATAAATCTTTTGCAAATCCATTAGTAGGTTTATTAAAAACGATTATAATGTTGTCTGGGGAATTAGAATTTGAAGATGTATATTTTAATGAAAACTCTAAAGTTTTATATGCTGGTACATCACATTTGATGCTTTTAAGTTTTGTTATTTTAGTGACTGTAATCTTAACAAATCTAATGGTTGGTCTTGCTGTATCAGACATACAAGAATTAAGGAGATGTGCTGGACTTGATAGATTAGTACGCAGAGCAGAACTTGTATCATATCTAGAGGGAATGTTATTCTCTAAACTATTAGATTATGCACCAAAAAATATAATTGAAACATGTAGATATGGAGCTATGCTTTTGCATCCTCCATATCATTGTGCAATTCAAATTCGTCCAAATGATCCACGAGAAAATCGTTTACCCAGAGATTTAGTAAAAGCTATATATCGTTTAGTATGTGAACGGAAAATTCGAAATACAACTGGTAAGAGTACATTTACGCAAAGTGTAAGTGTATTAGAATCTGATTATATAAAATTAAATCGACTTCATAGTACTAATTCATCAACTGAATATAATCAACAGCAACTAAACGAATTAGTAACTGAATTAAAAAGATGTTCGTATAACATTACAACACATTTAGACAGTATCAAAAATAGAATAGAGAATATTGCTAAAGAATTAGATATGTCAATAAGTTATTAAATAATATAACCAAATTATTATACAATTTATTTTTTATATTAATTACTTTCAATAAACTAACACTAAAAAAATGCATTTAAATACATCTATCACTTACCAATAATTTTGTCTTATATTGTTTTCCATTTTCTAGCTGTACTTCAACATTTTCTCCTATTATCTCAGGCAACAATAAATTTGTAACTTTTGCATTATAGACAACATTAACATTTGATTTTTCCTTCAATTGTGTATTTACTGCATGAAGAAGTAAGTCATTTTCTACTATGTATGCCAATTCTTTAGATAAAAAATCCTCATTAAAAGTTATTATAGCATCAGAACATGCATCCCATACCTACTGATGATATTATACATATAACATTACATATGACTTACATGTCAACACCATTATATTTCAAATTAAATAAAATGATATATAAAAAGACACATACAAAATTTTCTAATAAGTATATTACCTAACTAGGAAAGAAAATATAATAGTACCTGCATCATTTTTACAGGGCAGCATCGTACAGCTTCTATATGTTGCCATGCTCCTATGCTGGATAGCAAAGTACGAGTCTGTTGATTCAAAGCAACCACACGATTCGAATACTTTTCTTCTGGTTTATATTCATGTTTATTGCCACCTTCTAGTAGCAATACTTTTTTCGATTCTAGCCATCTATTATTAGCTTCAAGTATGATTTATATCATTATTATCGATGATATACATTATTTTTAAAAAAATTATTTTTTAATATGTATGTATTTAATGAATTTTTTATAATCATCTTTCTATTCTAAAAATATAGTGTCTATCAGATAATACAAATGAAAAATATAACTAACCTATCGCACAAGCCAATGTTGTTCCTACCATACCACCTCCTGCAATAATAATATCATAACATTCTTTACTGTTTTTGTCATCAGAATAATTTCTTCTTACATAGGTAACACTATTTGTTACAGTACATTTACATTGTTGTGTAAAAGAAATTAATAATCTATGATACGACACTCCCGTTCTGACAAGAGTCGCCATTTTGTATAGTAGTCAATGTTTCTTTGCAAATAATAGAATCTAGAATTCTTATTTTATCAATTATACATTTGAAAAATGTTGATGCATATATTAATTATATCTTACCATTTTCTTTTTAAGATATTTTCATTTTCTTTTAATTTAAAATGAAGAAAAAAGAAAACAATTTAAACGTTTTTGTATATTTATATATTACTTTATTTTTCGCGCCAAAATATTTTATTTCAAAGAAGTTATTACGCTTACATCGAACTCATAAAGAAAATGAATTTATTGATCGATTAGCAATTTTCGATGTATAAATGTCTGAATAAGATAATATATTGTTTTAAAAAACAAGATATAAAAGTAAAAGTTTGTTGATCGTAACTGATATGACTTGAGTTGCACATTTTAAAATAAATTAGAAGGAATTCAAATGGTTGTCATCGCGACGATTGTAAGTACAACAAAGGGAAAAGAAAATAGTCAAATATCAATGAAAATCGTACAATGTTTTAAGAGAAGCTAATGATAATAAATAAATATTTACATTGAATTCGTGCATTGCTTTTTCAAGATTCTGTTTCTCGGAAATTATAAATTTAGAAATGCATTTCGATTTCACCATGGCGACGAATATATCAATGAGGTTACCATTGATCTTTCAAACGCAAATAGATAGAATACATGCTATGAAACAAGAGCAAGGTATGTTGAAAACTATTTAAGCTATTACTTATTACTAATAAAATTAATTGAATTTGTGTATGTATTTTTGCATTGCGAGATACATTAAAAAAGTTTTTTAACTATTTGATTAGCATGTAATTACGTATAATATTATCTTCGTCATGTAGAAGAATAAAACAAAACATTAACATATTTACAAGAGTCTAAAAGAACACATTTTATTAGTTACAGGAAATCGTAATAAAGTTTGTTAATGTGTGCGTTCTACATCTTTGACATTGTACGTATAATTAAGTTGTAATAAAACGATCTAATCAATATTTGTTTTTAGATTTCAAACGTTATAATAATAACGGATTGTTAACTTATTTACATGATTTTAATATTTTCGTTTAGTAACGAAATTAAAAGTATGTTGACTTAATTTTGATTGCTTCAATATTTAATTATTTATTTAAAATACTAAATCGTAGGGAAGAGAATATGGCAGAGCATAGAGGAACATCGTTCTATAATTCTTGTGTGAAAGTACCCGTAGATCCATGTAGTAGACAACCAACTCCTTCTTACGAACGACCACGATCTATCAAAAGCGAAAAAGAAAATGTTGCGGACAAAGAACGAAAAATAATTTTCGTTGCGGACGATTTGCCAAAAACGGAATCGGAATTGTCGAGTCCTCGAGAAAATTTAGAAGGTTTCCTCGAATTTTTGGAGAGTATACCCGATTATAAACAAGTACATCATCTGTCTAACGAACAGTTCCGACAAAAGGTTGAATACTTGAGAAGGAAACAACGACTTTATTTAAAGAATTTAAAAAATATTTTCGACGAACCTGAGAAAAATACGTCAAAAATTTCAATATCGAGAAATAATCGCAATACGAAAGTTATGCGAGATGACGGTTCCAATGAATTAAGATTGAACGGTAAAAAATGTTACATCGAAGAATCGAGAACAAATAGTCCTATACTTTATCCATCCGGTAGTTTTTCTGGGCTTATGGAAGATCAAGATATTTTGACATATAGGTATAAAAAACTTGTAATATCGAATTTTATTCAATTTGAAATTAATCATCGTCGTGACGAATTGATTAGTCGCGATGAATCTATTAATTTTCTCTTTTCCTCTTTATAATAGATTTAAGGATAAAGAAACTAAAGCTATACATAATAAGGAAATATATACTACTAACAAAAATCGGAATAGATGGAGCGAATCAAAGAGCAATGAAAGTTTGAATAGTGATTCGAAAGATAGCGAGGAGACAAAGAGTCTGCCAGCGAGTAGTTCAAAGGAATGGCATCCGACTGTGCCTAAACCATTTAGCTTCACTCTTAGGTATAACATTTCTACATAAAATGTCTCTGCTTTGCATTTGTGAGAAAGAAAACGGAAATAATAACGGCACATAATAAATTGTTATTCAGAGAAGAAACGGAAAAATATATGACATTGACGGAAGTGGAAGCGGTCGATTATTCAAAGGAGGAAAGCAATAAGAAAGGTCCTTCTAAGAAACGTCGCGTCAGACCAATTCCTCTTACCTCTAAAATACCACTATATGATAAATTACTTGCAGAAAAAGAAGAGAGGTACTTTGTATTTCGTATGAATTAAGAAACAAAGTATTGATTCATAAATACATGCGCTGTTATAAGTAAAGAGATTATTAATTATTACGATAAAACGATTGTTATGATTCAGGAATTTATATGTGAAAAAGAAAAAAGATATATCATTTCATTGTAATATTAGAAAAAAGTTTATTGGAATAAAGTTTTATTTTTATTTCCTATTTAATTACAATAAATAGATAAAACGATATATTTTTTAGTATAATAACCTTTTTACTTATAACAGAACTTATTTGCGAATTAACCCAATAATAGTTTGTTTCTTTAGTTGTCTCTTTTAAATATAAACATTTTTATCATAAATAATTTATTTTCCGTTTTTATTGTATGATAAAGAAGTCGTATAGTCCGTGAGGAGAGTACATTGAACTTACTATCTCAAGTGCGTCCTTTCAAGCTCGAATGTGACCGGAGGGCGTGGAGATCTCTAACGCGGTCAAGTCCAGAAATATGTGGCAATAATTCTCGCTCAACTTCGAGATTCAAGGCAAAACCTGTACCTAAAAACTTGTTCGATACAGAGGTGTATGACCGTATGCTTGAAGATGAATATTATAGGTTAATATTTTATTATATTTTATTTTATTTTATTATAATATATCTCTTAACATTTGGTTATTCGATTTAAATGTGATAAAAATGCTAAATTTGTTATTAAATAGTTTCTACTTCATTCAGGAAATTATTATACAAATGAACGAATCATCGAACTTATTGGCATTCTTTTTCCCAGAGAATTAACAAAAAAAGTGAGGGCATCCGAATTAATGAGATCTTCCTCATTACCGCCTTCAATGGCAAGACGAGAGCGTGTCAAATCTGCATGTGCTCATTTGCAAATTTTTCCTAATGATTCAACAAAGGAAACGGTTGTTCAAAGTAGAGAATCTTCGCGATTATCAAATCTTACAACAATGACATCAGAGAGATCCAGATCTGCATTGACTAATTTACCAACACGGAGCAATAACTTAGCAGCTGTTCTCAGATGTCAAGCATCACGGTATTCTATTTTTAAAAAATTAATTTATGACTTTTTATGCATTAATTTTATATAAATTATTAAATAAGAAAGCATATCAATTTCAATTGGATAATTCAAATCAGTAGGATCATTATGTTTTTATTATTTCAGAGAAAAATTAGAACGAGAGATAAAAGAACGAATGGAAGAGAAACGTCGGGAGCAAGCAGTTAAATTAAAAGAAAATCTTATCGGTCGTAAACCCGCGTGGAGAGCATTGAGATCCGCAGCGAGGTATCAAAGTTTGCTGCATTGAAAGTTCTTTCAAACGAATTTCTATGGATATTTTATTATAAAAATTTGGAAAAACTAAACGTACTTATATCTACACAAGTTGATTTGGTTTGCCGTTGAAAGGATATAGAAGTTAACGTTAAAATTATAAGATAAAATAATATTTAAAAAATGTAGGCACGATCACGAAAGAGATTTGGATATTCGAACATCCTTGCGTCGTAACGAAGCTCGAGAACAAGCGGAACGTCATCGTCTCCAAATGGAAATGATGTTGGATCGTGTAACACAGATACCAACTCTCTTCGAACGACATTCTCAGGTAAAGATATAACGATAATTCATTAGGAATGAAATATTAGAAATATTCGAAACCGGTAAGTTTATTTAGAGTTTCCAGTCTTTATCAAAGCTACAATCGAAAAATTATGGAACAAATGTGCAAAGGAAGAGACACAAGATACCAAAAAGAGATAATTCCAGTGGCACAAATTCGTACGTAAGTTATTACAGTAATTCAAGTCCAAATTCGGGATCACTTACTAGTTCTTCTACTATTTTGGCATCTTCGAATCAATCATCGAAGTCGACGGAATCAAAAGAATCTGAAAAATCTCTCGAAAAATCTGAAAATTCTGGTTCTAAAAAAAAAGGAGATCGCGGACCACTTAAAGTATCTATCAAAGAAATGGCAGAGTTAATTGAAGATAAATTATCTAGCGATCATTACAGCGAGGACTGCGATGAAGATGTATTACGAAGTGATAATGATATTCCGGAAGAATAAATATATGAGATAATAATTTAATAATTACGTTATATTTATTAGTAAATAAAAATGTTTTATAAGATAAGCGTAATAGTAATAGATAAATGCATTTATTATGGCCATTTATTTTATGTAATCCTTATGTAGATACAACTATATTAGTCGTACTCATTTTTTTTACGTAAAACAGAAAAAATGAGTTTCGTTTTAATTATTATAGTCATTATGTAATCCGATCGTCTTTATCCCATAAACTGTAATTTATTATAATATATGCAATAAATAATGAACTATGTTTCATTCGTTTCTAATGATATACATATACGTAGAGATTAAATTTGTATACATCATAAAAAATAAATATATTTAAATATTAATATTTGTATGAAGTGTTAATATATCAAACAATACGTTGAAGTAAATACATAAACATTGTAATTCAAATATTTTCCTTTTTTTTTTTTTACAAAGATATGATTTTTATATAAATATATATTTGTCGGTACGAGATTTATATATTGATTAGGAAATTAAAAATAATTGATTAAATAGGAATAATTTCTTCTAATTTGTTGTAACAACACCAGTGTTACTATCACAAAAAAAAACTTTAATAAAAAAGTACAAAATAATATGTAATCGATTAAATTAATTCCTTATAGTATTTAAAATCCAATCTATATAATATCTAACGTTAGTATAAACGCCTGGGAAACCTTCTGTACCGCAGTTTTTCAATCCGAAACTGACAACCCCATATTGAATG
This sequence comes from Vespa mandarinia, assembly GCF_050613455.1. NCBI lineage: Eukaryota > Metazoa > Arthropoda > Insecta > Hymenoptera > Vespidae > Vespa > Vespa mandarinia. The sequence continues at coordinate 1,465,808 of NC_140816.1, read as the reverse complement.
AATCGAGCGTTATTATTGTATAATCCAGGCGCTTGAAGAGGTCCACCACTGTCTCCAAAACAAGAATCCATATTTTTTTTTCCACCAGCGCATAACTGTTTGTACCAAATTTCAGCTTTAGTCTTATAAATCTCTTTGCATTCTTCCGTGGCTATCGGTGTCAGACCAAGCTGCAACAGGTCGTTGCTTCGCGTTCCAAGTTCTGTCGCTCCCCAGCCTGTGACGATCAACTTTTGATTGAAAAAGAAAAATATATATATATATATATCAATAAATCAATCAAGAAATGTAAATTTCTGTTTGTTATATGTTATTCTTAATGTTTGTATTCATTAATTTTAAACTCTTTAGAACTTTTTAATATGAATTAGCTGTGAAGTTGATTAATCTTACGATGTCATGTACAATATCGAAGAACATTATGAATGTATTAAAAATTATTATTATAATAACAACGATTTATTTTACCTTTCTCGGAAGTGTTCCAGTATTACTGATTGGTAAACAGATTGGTTTAACATTTCTAGGTCTGAAATCAACATCGCCGTTTAATCGTATCAGGGCGATATCATTTTGAAGTTTTGTTCTCGTGTATCCCGGATGAACGTGTGTACTTTCAATATCATAATCTTGATATTTCTCCGCACAAGCTACTTCCGTCCCATTTTCATCTTTATCACAGTCACGTTCCGTTCTAAGATCATGCTCTCCTATTCTCACTCCTACTAGCGTTAATTCTGAAAGATATCGTATAAATCATTACAACTATAATCATAAAAAATAAATTCTCACTTTAAGAAAAATATATACTCTTTGTAATACACACACACGCGTGCGCGTGCGTTATAGATTATGATTGACTGTCATAATAATCGCGATTATTAAGATAAGAATTTTACCGCTAGGTAAAGAGCTAACACAATGGGCAGCTGTAAGGATATATCGTTTAGTAATCAAGGAACCACCGCATCGAAAATCCCGATTTTGTCTCCCTGTGGAGTAAGCGAGAAGAGCCATCCACGGATAATCAAAGACACTAGTTTTGTTGCCACCAATGATTCTACTTTTAGTTAGAGGACCACATATATCGTGGTTTAAGATTCGTAAATTTGGATGGTTTGATACATCCGGAGGATCGGTAAATTCATCGACATATAAATCCGTAGAAGTAACAGATGTTGTCATCTGAAACAAATAAATGGAGTTTATAACATTTATACGTCGTTTTATATTTTATCGATCGTCTTTAAATAAGTTAGATTGGTGACAAATCAAATATTAACAAAAATATTGTAAATTAGATATTTTAAACAGAATATAGAATTAGTTAGGTCTTACGAGACAACAGATATTTATTAGATATTTATTTCTATGATACTTGATATTTCTTTCATTTTTAAAGATCATCTAATATCTTAAACAAAGAAGATGGTAATAAGGTAATCTCAAGGTAATCTTAAGGTAGATCTGATGATTAAGCACATAATACGCGTACTGCACACGTGACTGGTTAAACGATGGATTAAAGTAGCCTATTGGTCGTCATGGTTGCATTAAGATCTTATGATAGTTTCACGGAATGTTGTCGTTACGAGTTTAACCAAGGAAATTTCTGGTTGAAAGTGATACGCCATAGGGAAAGTGATACGTATGAAAACAGTATGTAACGGTAAGAAAAACAGTCATCATCGTAACTGAAATATTTGATAATCACAAAAGGAAACACTTCCTTGATTCATTAAATAATAGTATCCCATGACTTCCTCAATAAATTTTCAAGGAAATTGAGGATAAAGAGTTAATTGAGGAAATTCCTTATATCGTAATATATCATATTTCATATTATTTACCTTGTAGGATTTTAGAAAGGAAAAAAAGTGTCTATCTGTCAATTTTTATCTTATTTCGGTAAAATTAAGTGTTAAAAAAATTTGCCTTTTATTCACTATATATATACATATATATATATACATACATATTTTATATATATATATATATATATATATATATATATAAAATATTATTAAAATTTCCATTAAACTTATTCTTTTTAAAAATGAGAATTTTACTTAGTTGTTAAAAAATAAGATTTTTATTCTTACAATTATAATATTAATTCGGCAATAAAATTTTTCAAAAAGATTCAGCGTGATATAACAAATTTGAACGAAATTTTATTTGTTTGAATAAGTAATATAAACTTACTTGATCAGAACAGCAAATTTTTGGAATCCTATCCTCGAAACCGCATTGCGATGCTCTTAGAAATTCAATAATTTCTTGTGTTAAAGGCTTTTGATTTATTAAAATGTTAACAATATATGTGCAATTATTTATGTTCATACAAATACCACTGCTTTTCGTAGGCGTCACACATCTTTCCTCTGCAAAAAAAAAAAACAATGATAGAACTTATCAGAATAGTTTTTTTTTATCGTGTATCTATAAATAAATTTTACATGATTTATTGAAACAAAAATACAAAATATAATCTCTTTATTCTCGCTATTTCTTGGAAAGAGCTGACATCCTCTCATACATGTAGATAAAAAATGTACAAAGAATAATTTTTCTATTGATAAATAAAATACATATACGTTCAATTTCAAAACAAACAAGTTTTATAACGAGTATAAAGTTGTTATGCATGTTTTTTTTTTTTATATAATATTTTCTACGATCTTTCTACGATTTAGAATTGATATATTATACGAATGAACAAATTGCGGCTCTTAGTACAATAATCAATTTCCAAAATAATTTATACAAAAATGTATTATAAATTGCTCTCTAAATTTTTTTTTTTCTTAAAAAATATAGAGAATTTCTTTATTATAAATTTTCTTATTTTACAATTTTTTCTCCAGTTAAAACAAAAAATTGTTTAATTGATAGTATATAAAATGGATAGATCTTGTTTAACCAAACAGAACTTTTATACTTTGTTTTTTTGCGCGTTAGAAAAGAAAAAAAAGAATAAAAAATAATTCTGAGAGCTATTAAAACATATAATTGATTATTCTAACTGATCATGATAATTGTTCTAATATTATTGGGAAATGTTTTTAATAAAAATATTAGAAAGGAACAATGCGCTGAAAATGTATTTTAAAATATAACTTTTTTCACCCTTGATAATATATTACTTTCAGGTCGAAAATTGAATAATTATCTTTGTATAAAATACTACATTGTATAAAAGAAAAAGAAACGAACTAATATTATGTACAATAACTTTGACTCGAAGATGAATGAAAAGCAAGAAACAACGAATCGTCGAAATATTTTTTTTCCTGTATAATTCATAACTTTATTGCGAGAACAAGGAAAAATATAACAAAATAATAAATCTGATACTTACGTGCATTCGTGTACGTGAAAAATGGCACTAATGCTGTGATGTATAAAGCATGTACTATCGTATTCATCATTTTGGCTTTTAAATTTACTCAATCGTTGATCGATTCACTTAAAAATTCTGTTTATTTTTCTCTTTCTTTATCTTTTCAAATGAAAATTAAAAAAAGTGTAAGAGAGTAAGAGAAAGAGTTATCTCCACAGCATATCGTATTGCGAACTGAGTGTAAAACCGATATTAACGAATATTTATATTATTTTTCTCGATGAGAGATGAAGCCAATCTAAATTGGTTCCTCTGTATTCAAATCTGTTTATTATATTCTTCGTGAATGAGAGAACGTTTTTTGAGAGAGATAAAGAAACAATCTCTTCGACGGTCAGCGACTAACTACTGTCGATTGACGCTTTCTATCTCACTGCTTCATCGGCTGTCTTCGTGTATTGGTCCTTGAATCCTTTTGTAAGAGTGGGGGATCCTTTTTAGAACGTTGCGAAAATATTAACAAACTTCTCTGACATTGACCTATTCGATAAGACTTCTTGTACATATACATATATACATATATATATTTTTTTCTTTCACACATTTTAATCTCTTTTATAATATGTCTAATACGAAAAATATAATCTTTAAAAATATTCATTAAAAATCCTTAAAATTCTCGAATCGATAAAGATTCTTGCTCCACCTAATTGTTCCAAGTACTAATTAAATTATTAAGCCATTAGTTTAGTCTGGAATTAATAACGCTTGAGGAAATTTATAAATCGATAGATAATCATAGCTCGCGATATGAGGAAAGTCATGATACTTTACTTAAAAACATTAAGAAAATGCTAATATCGTAGATACAGTATAATTCTTGTTAAATTTTCTTCGATTAACCGTTACGTGTATATCTCGTTATTGAGATGACCATACAAGTGATTTTAGCACATTGCGTACGGTATTCTGTTCGCTCAACGCGCTTCTAAGATCCGCATATTTTTGAGCACTCTAAAAGAACCTTGTATAATACATATAGACGACTTTTTAAGTTCACATTTATAAAGTATTCTTAAATATTATTATTATAAAAAATATGCAATGCTTCATTGTCTTGATAATCAATTTATTTTTAATTTATTGAGTCGTCGATACGTCCGTATGAAAAAATATTAAAACGATATATTTAGTAACAGGGCTAGTAAAAGTTCAGTTTATTATATACGTAATATTTCTTAACACACACACAATGTGTTAACAGTTATCTGTGAAGAACACAATGGTATGTATATATTTACGTGTGTGTATGCATGTGTCTATTATTTATCTATGTATACATGATATAAATAAATATATACGTTAATATGACACAAATTTGTACATAATAATATAGCAGAATCGACAAAGAAAACAAAGATAAGAGAATTCGATATGTAATTGGTCTATTAACTAAATAAATTTTAAATAAATTTGAACAGGATATTTTTCTTTTTTTATGCGTTAATAAAATATTTGGAATCATTATTCATATAATTATTATGAAAGTTTCCAAACACTCATAACTTAATTAAGAGAATATATTGAAAATTAATCTTTACTTTGATAAGAACATGTTAGGTTAGAATTGACATAGGAATTTCCCGGTTCACATTCGTTATAGATCGTCATTTTATTACATTCGAAATGAAATGTAATAAACGAAAAAAATAAAAAAATAACTGCAAATTAGATGGATTTCTAGAAGAATACCATCCCACCATTTTAAAATCCACATGTTACAATTTATTCGCTCTTTCGTCACGAAAATCTTAATCGATAGATTTTTAAACATTTCCAATGATCCTGAATCATACGATAACCTTTCGAAATCTATCGTCGATTGCTTCGAGTGTTTTTTTTATCTTTCTTTTAATCTATAACTCTTAGATTGTTTCTTAAATTTATTAAAGAAGAGAATTATTAGGTAAAATAAATATAAACATCTTAGATTATACGTGCGACAAATAGTAGAAAAAAAGAATTTTATTCTTCCGATGAAGAAGTCGATAGAAACAATTCATTGATAATTTCTAAATTAAAAAAATAGTTAATATAGCAATATATCACTTAAATATAAATTAAATTCGACATGTTCCTTTATGAGTAATTACAGTTGTTCGTCAAAGGTCAAGTACATGGTCTATTGTACTCCGGCAGTTTTCTTCCTTGCTTTTGTTTTTTCTTTCTTATCTCTTTTATTCTTTATATCTTAAGATTCTTAAAACTAATATAAATATAGTTTCACGTAGAATTATTAAGTACGAGAGTAAAATTTCTTTTAATTATCGGTCGGTTTTAATTAAAATACATTTTGCAAAGGAAAAAAAAAGAGAAGAAATAACAACGATAAAAAGAGAAGGAAGAAATTAGAAAGAATAGGAATACGAGAAAGTACAAAATCCCTCTAATAGTTTTCTTAAGACCTTATCTTACTAGTTATCCATGGAACAAAATCATAAACTTTAGTATAAACACCAGGCCAACCAGGCATACCACAGGGTGTAGGACCAAAGGATACAACTCCTACGGCTGCCCATATTCCATTACCGTTAGATGAATTTTCAACAGACATGAGTGGTCCACCTGAATCTCCTCTACATGAATCTTTACCTTTCTGACCACCGGCACAAATTTGTCCGAAACCGAGCCTGATACCAACTTGATTATAAGTTCTATCGCAATCATTTTTATCGGTCAAAGGTAATGCTAGTTTTAGCTTAAAGTCCGAAGACGAATTGTATTCCGTTTTACCCCAACCTGCTACGTACATTTTTTGACCAAATGAAGGAGTTCGTGGCAAACAAATTGGCTTTATATAATTTGTCGAGACGATGTTCCTTGACAATCTCAATAATGCGATATCATATTTCTGATCTTTCGACAATGGTCTGTATTGTTCATGAGCAATTTGTTCTTCGATGCCTACTGTGATCGGATCATCGGAGCATATAACTTCGTCTTCCTCTTGAATGCAATCTTTATCGGAGGAGGTATCGTATTCGCCTAATCGTACGCTTGTTAACGTCCACGTTGGTGGTAAATCCTTACCCTTTATGCAATGAGCAGCAGTAAGTACATAACGTTCGTTAATCAAAACTCCTCCGCAGGCAGTAGTTCGTCCTCTTGCTAAAATAAATTATTACAGATAGGTCAAGATCCCTTATACGATAAAAATAAATATTAATAACTTTAGCTCTTAATTACTCACGATGTTGATATTCCAACAGAGCCATCCATGGAAACTCATCAAGAGCAGTACGTTGTCCTCCAATGATTCGAGGTATCAAACTTTTTCCGCATTCGCTTGGTAATAAAGGATTATCAAGTAAATTGCTGACGGGATCGTCTGTTTTTTCTAATGCACTATGTTTTTCTTCTGTAGGTGGTACAGTCCCCGGATAAGAAGGTTGACTGATTCGATTTGATTCGACAGTAGAGAGAGGACAACATACACGAGGATCTTTGCCTTCGAAGCCACATTGAGATCGTATTAGATAATCCACGGTTTCCGGTCGGAGAGGCTTCTCTTGAAGCATAGTCAATAATGGTATACATTGACGGATTGTAATACAATTTCCAGCAATTTCATTTGGCGTATTGCAATCAGATTGTCTTGGAAATTCTATGAAAAAAAACACAGACATACATTATATAATGCAACAAAGATCAGAATTTCCAAATCTATTTTTAATGTTCTTTATAATAATCTTGATGATGATATGTACATTCGAAATTTATTATAAAAGATTTGAAAAATTATGTAACACATCATCGTAACATATATTGTTTTGATAAATAATCAGGATAAAAAAGAATAATACTCGTATTTTTTCGATTGCACATAACACATTTAAAAAGATCAAGATAAATAGTGTTGTAATTATTAACTAACGTATTAACTAAGGATTTTTCCACGACATCATTCTCATCATATCCAGCTTCGTACTCATGATTAACTAATCGAAACGATCTTGTTAAGAAGAAGAAGAGACATAAAAGATTATTTAAATCAGTCAATATATCATATTTGATGTGTTTAAATATATATAATCATTAACTACGACTGTGTTTATTAGTGGAAATCGTCGATCATTAAAATTGATGACTTCATAAGCAGAAATCACTTAGATAAACATTTTTATTTCATATTAAAGACATTTTAATAATAATTTTTAACTTTTAAATAATAATTTATAAAAGTAAATTTTATAAATGACAAAATACAATGGCTTTAAATAATTAACACATGTTCTAACAGAATCTATGTTTAATTACATATTGTAATTAAAATATCTAATTAACGTAGTGATTAATGTTGGAATAATATTAATAGAAATATCAATGAATCGTTTGATAAGAAGAATGAAAATATGAAAAAAGGTAATGGAACCAAAAATACAAAATTTTTAATTACTTACGCGCATCGACGGTACTAAACGTTGATACATAGAAGATAGCAATCATAGCAACAAAGGAATACATTCTTAATATCGAATCTTTATTAAACGATTAAAAGCAAACAGAAAATTTCGTATCCACGTATAACGTTGATGAACCGCAAATCTTGTCGCTATGCTGGAAGTCTGGGCATCAACTGACACCGCAAACGATGAGGGACTGAAGCCATGGTCAACTAGTGTCTCCCACTACAGCATCATAGATCTGACTAATTGGCCTCCGGCCGTTTACGTATTTTACATTTCTCTTTTCAGGCAATTTCTGACAATACTTCCTCCTTCTATTTAACTTATCTCTTCCAACATCTTATGCGAATAAAAAAAATACAAATATCTCAGTAATAAAATTTATCAAAGTTGCAATTAAATGAAATGAAACGAAGTATTTCTGTTTTCTTTAGCTTCATTAATTATCGAAATAAATATAAATTTTTGTTCTCATCTTTCTACAATGCAATATTGTTTATAATAATTAAATTCTATTATTATTGTATATTAATTTTGTAAAACAATATTTTTACGATTTTATAGATCATTACTATCAAACATAAATACATACATATACGTACTTATTCTAGATAGGAATACATTGAATTCCCCTGTGATATTCTTCCTGGTAATTTTAAGCAGAATGCAAATGAATGGGCATGGACTCTTTTCCAAGGTAAATTACTTACGTATAAAATTACTAGGTATTTCAATGTAACATTCACAATAAGTAAAAAAAGTAAGACTTTCCTAAGAATTCGTTATTTCATTCTATTATATAATATTAACAATATATCTAAATATGTATATATTATTCGATGGATATTTTATGAATTAATATTATCAAGTATCCAAATGATGTAATGAGATATTTTGGTGTAAACACCAGGACTTGTTGTGGCACCACAATCTTCTACACCGAAAGAAACGATTCCGATGATGTAATATTTTGGTAATTCGTCAATGGTTTCGACTTTCATTAAAGGTCCACCGCTATCTCCACGACAGGAATCTATACCGATAACACCTCCAACGCATATTTGTTGATCGCTTATTGTAGCACGCGTTTTAAAAATTTCCCTACATTTTCTCGTTTCTTGGATCGGCATTGTGATCGTTTGAAGCAATTTGCTTGATTTAGAAGTTTCTGTTATAAATTTAAAATTAATGTATAAAAATGAAAACAAAAAATATTTATAAAAAAGAAAAGGATAATCTCACTCTCTTAAAAGGAAAAAGATTTTCACCTATGTCGTATATTCCCCAGCCAGCAACTTCCACCATTTCACCGATATAATTTTTTTTAAGCAAATCACTATGTGGCATGCAAATAGGTGTTACAAATTCTATACAAATAATAATATTATATCATAATATAAACTTGGATATCGACGGTGAATTAATTTAATCAAATGTCTTTCTACTTGCCATTATAAATAGCGGACTTATCCAAACGTATTATAGCAATGTCATTTCTAAACCTCGGATGATTGTAATCTTTATGAACAATGATAGATTTTATTTTAATATCTTGAACTGGTTCGGCGCAGTATCCTTTTTCACAATCGGGATCTGTCATCGTGTTATATTCTCCTAATCGAACATCGGTGATTTTAAGCCTTTTTAAATCGTTGAAATAAACAAAATTGACATGAAATCACACCAACGAAAAGTATATATAGGATGACCAATTTTAATCGATCCATGTAAATATCATGAAAATTATTATTAGTGATAATTAAAATATTAATAAAAAATCATTTACCATTTTGGTAAGTTTGTCGCGCAATGTGCAGCTGTTACTACATTGTATTTATTAATTAAAGTACCACCGCATATAAAATTCAATCCCTTAAAATTTATTGGATTAGATTTAACTATGATGTATCCTATTCTAGCAATCCACGGATACGCACCCATATTAGCATTTTTACCACCTATAATACGATCGGTATTGGAATTGCCACATTTATCATGGTCTAAGAGTAACCAATTCGAGTGATGCATTACGTTAACTGTTAATGAGAATTTAATAATCGCGTATTTGCATATATATTATTTCTTTATAATTATTTAATATTATAATTAATTACAATTTTCATACCATCTGATGACACGATCAAACGAACGGAAAAATTACCCAAAATAAAGATATACAGCCAATAAAAAAACATTGTCTAAAACAATCAGAGTATTCATCAATTATTTATTCTCTCTAATTAATGTAATTTGGTGCGTCTTTTAAATAAATAATCGATTGATAAATTTAAAACAAAAAAAATTTTAATCATTCTTACCTTAAAATGATCTAATAGAGTACGTGGAAAAATTCTCGAAGAACGATACCTCAATTCTAAAAGCAATCAATCGTTTAAAAGAAAATTAAGTACGAATAGCGGTGATTCGACTTCTGTTTAAATTTCAACTTATCGGACTAATAAACGAATGTTGCAATTATACGTCAATTATTTTACCTATAAATTATCATTATGCTTCATATTTAAGACCTTTTATTTATAAATTTTAAAAATCATTATACTAATATCGAATATTACTTTATAATATATATTCTATGAAAAAACATTAAAAAAAGATATCTCGTAACCTGGCTACAAAGTTTGGTTTGTTATATACGAGATATCTCATGAATCACACGCAATGTGTTAATAAGCATACCTTACATTAAATATTAAACAAATGAAGATCTTCAAATATGTTTTTCTTGGCGAGCGTCAACACACTTTATTTATTTGAAAATGGAAAACAGTTTTTTTTATAAATTACGAAAATGATCTTGGAGGACGAAATCTCGATGTATTCGTCCTCTTGGCGATTAATGTTTTTATCTTGATTTATTCGATCTGCATCAAAGAAATTTTAAATTAGATAAATATAGAAATTATTGCGAAAAATTTATGTGAATCTTTTAAACATAACTATGGTAAATATTTATTTTTAATATAAGAAATTATATACATATAAATTTTGTCTAAATTAAATAATTAATTATAAATAATTTGTAGACTTCTCATCGAAAAATTTGTTGTTGCCCCTATGTTCATAAATGTCAAAAATTTTTTCCTAAAGGTGAGAAAAATTTCTTTCATTATTGAAAAATTAATGTTTTACTCATTTATTGAATATTTTTCTAATTTAATACTTAGACAAAAGTCAAGAAGGATATATAAGAAATGATAATTTCATCCTCATTGGTGTTAAATATATATTAGACTTATATCACAGTACAAGTAAAAGTATTCTTGCAGATGATTTTTTGAGGTCCGTGGTAGTATCAATAACATTATTTGCAATTGGTACACAGCTTACTAGAGAACTATATACTTCAAAACTTTCACCAATTCTTGGTTGTAATTATAATTTTATTGATACACTTTGTATAACTAGTTTATAACTTATATTAATTCAATTATCTTACAATCTGTAATTATTCTACATCTAAAATCATAAACAAAATTTACTATATATATCTACTATATATATGTTGTATGTATATATATATATGTATTTATTTATTAGTATTATAAAAAATATTTATTTCAAATTATATGATAATTAAACAGTATACTTATAAATATAGCATAAATTTCTGATATATAAAATAATGGATTGGATTACAATGAATAAACAAATGTAAAAATATGACATTAACTATCAATAAATAAATAAGAGAAAATAAAAATTTATTTGGTCTGCTATTGCAGTAAGTTTTTAGAATTTAGATTCTACTGCTGTAATGTCAGTGGAAGTTGCAACTTCATTTTTTTCAACATTTTCTACTAGATTATTTATTACCAAAACTTCATTAGCAACTTCATTCTTTTTATCTACTTTTTCATTTTTAGAATCTACTATTTTTTCTTCACTTTTTTCAAATGAAATGTCATTAGAAACTTCATTCTCTTTATTTATTTTTTCCTTTTTAAAATCTACTATTTTTTCTTCATTACTTTCAATTGAAATGTCATCAACAACTTCATTTTTTGTTTGTACTTTTTCATTTTTAGAATCTATTATTTTCTTTTCACTATTTTCAACTGAAACGTCATTAGAAACTTCATTCTTTTTATCTACTTTTTCATTTTTAGAATCTACTATTTTTTCTTCACTACTTCCCAGTGAAATGTCATTAGAAACTTCATTCTCTTTATCTACTTTTTCATTTTTAGAATCTACTATTTTTTCTTCATTACTTTCAATTGAAATGTCATCAGCATCTTCATTTTTTTTATTTATTTTTTCATTTTTAGAATCTACTATTTTTTCTTCACTATTTTCAACTGAAATGTCTATACATGCATTCACATTTTCAGAATTAATTGAATTTACAGCTTTTGTTTCATATAATTTATCATTATCTCTTTCAGTTTCATCACTAGAACGCTCACTTTCATTAGATATTTGTTGCTCGAATTTATTAAATTTTACTGGCTCACTATTTTCTATATCACTATCATCTGAAGTATCAAGCTCATCAGAATCAATATCTAAATCCAGTATTGTTTTCTTCTTATTACTCTTAACTTCCTCTTCACATTTTCTTTTAATACTTGAACCTCCAGCAATAGCAACTTTAAATCCTTCTTCTACCGCATCTCCAATTTTTTCTGTCAAAATTGATCTCTCTTTTTCATAATTTTGATCTTTAAACTCATGCTTTGGTTCTGCACAAAGCCTTTCTAACTTTTTTTTTTTACGTTCAGCTGCTTCCTCTTTACGTTTTGCTTGCTTTTCAATCCAAGCTTTAAGTCTTTTTTCTTCATTTATATCTCTTAATCTGCGTCCGCTCAAATCTCTGCAAGCCTCGCGATTTGTAGTTTTTTCAATTTGAGCACCTATGGCCCGTAACATAGAGCCAAAACCACCTTTTCCACCCAATAATTTTGGAATAATAGTTACGCAACCATGCAAGAATATATTACTTTCATTAATAGTGCGGCCATTATGAACTATGTAAAAATTTTCTCTTGATACACCCTATATAAAAATAAAGTATTATACATAAATTAATACTAATAATTTACTTATAAGTTATCTCCGGGATATAAGTATCAAGAATGACAATACAATCAATTACAAGGTTAGATTTTGTATTCTCTACTTACAATTATTTCTTCAAACCGCTCCCATATTTTATCGACTGAAAACAATTCATCACTAATAAATATGTGTTTTGTAGTTTTTCCAGTACAAATTTGTACATTTATCATATTTATACTTTATTTATTTTCAAAGATCTATAAAGAAATAACACAATTCTTGTAATAGATCACAATATGTTGGTAGAAATAATAATATCGTATCACTGCGCCATCTACCTTTGCAAAATAAAATTAAAATTTTGAAATTCGACCAATGAAATACTACTTTAAAATAACTAAACTTGAAAAGTAATCTCTATATAAATTTTCTAACATAATGCTATACCGCGCTTTGGAAAAGAATTTGATTATTTCCCGCCAAATTTATAGCAGCAAATGGCTGTAATATTTTACTGTAACCATAAACGGTGTTAAGTATTTAATATGGAAGGGTTTGACAATCCAGGTATATTCTTTTCAGATAATTTTTCTGTAGATGAAGCTTCTGAATCTCAAAGTAATTTACAAGCTTCTAAAAAAAAATTCAAAGAATTTATCAGACAATTTCATGAAGGCAATTTTAATTACAAATATAGGTACGTAATTTATATAATTATTTTATGAATAATTACTTTCATTTTTAATAATTTATAAAATATTAAATCAATGTGTATATACATCTATAATTTATTCTTAATTTCGATATCAGAGACACTCTCAAAAGAAATTATAATCTTGGTCAATATTACCTTGAGATTAATTTAGAAGATTTGGCTGCTTTTGATGAGTCTCTTGCCGAAAAAGTTCATAAACTTCCAACGGAATACCTATCAATCCTTGAAGAAGCAGCACAAGATGTTGCTGATGAACTTACAGCTCCTCGTCCTGAAGGAGAAGAAAAAGTTGAAGACATACAAATACTTTTATCGTCTGATGCACATCCAAGTTCTTTAAGAGGCATGAAGGTAATTAGTAGAATAATCTGTAGACTATTATTTTTTATTATTTTTATTATTTCTAACATGAAAAAGTAAATATATTTTCTTGATTTTTCATATAAAATATTTTATATCTATAGCCAGACATTGTATCAAAACTTATAAAAATTCCTGGTATTGTTGTTTCTGCTTCTGGAATTAGATCTAAAGCAACAAAAATTGCAATACAATGTCGTTCATGTAGAGTTGTGCAAACTAACATTGCTATTAAACCAGGATTAGAAGGTTATGCTCTGCCAAGAAAATGCACTACGTATGTATTCTACAACACAAAATATTATCTCTCCTATTTTTATTTCAATAGAAAATAACCTCAAATAACATAACATAATTAATATAATAAACATTATTTTTAGAGAACAGGCTGGTAGACCAAAATGTCCGTTGGATCCATTTTTTATAATGCCAGATAAATGTAAATGTGTTGATTTCCAAGTTTTAAAATTACAAGAATTACCAGAACATATTCCACAGGGTGAAATGCCAAGGCATCTGCAATTATATTGTGATCGTTATTTATGTGATAGAGTTGTACCTGGAAATAGAGTTCTTATTCTTGGTATATATTCCATTAAAAAAGTTTCCAAAACAGGCGATAGAGGAAACAGAAAAGATAAAGCTTTAGTTGGTGTGCGAGCACCTTATATAAGAGTTGTGGGTATTTTTGTTGATGGAGAAAACACAGGAAGTGGTAAAATCTGTTATTACTATAAAAATCTTAATTTACATGGTTTAAAACTCTTTTCTTACAAAATAATATTAATACATGGCTTTTAGGTGTACAAACATGTATTACATCAGAGGAAGAAGACTTATTCAGACATTTAGCAGCCGATTCAAATTTATATGAAAGAATTGCAAAGAGTATTGCTCCCAGTATTTTTGGTGCAATGGACATTAAGAAAGCAATTGCATGTTTATTATTTGGTGGTTCTAGAAAAAGAATGCCCGATGGTTTATGTCGGAGAGGAGACATTAATGTTTTAATGTTAGGTGATCCAGGTACTGCTAAATCACAATTATTAAAATTTGTAGAGACAGTTGCACCGATTGGTGTGTATACATCCGGCAAAGGAAGCTCAGCTGCAGGTCTTACGGCGTCTGTATCTAGAGATTCTGTTACGGTGAGTAATAATAATATACTATTAATACATTTCTTTTGTCTTCTTTTATAAATACTTTGGTCATTTATAGAGAAACTTTGTAATGGAAGGTGGTGCAATGGTATTAGCAGACGGTGGTGTTGTTTGCATAGATGAATTTGACAAAATGAAAGAAGATGATCGAGTTGCGATTCATGAAGCTATGGAACAGCAAACCATATCAATTGCAAAAGCAGGCATAACAACGACTTTAAATACAAGATGTTCTGTACTAGCAGCTGCAAATTCTATTTTTGGACGATGGGATGATATAAAAGGCGAAGAAAATATAGATTTTATGCCAACTATTCTTTCTCGTTTTGATATGATATTCATTGTCAAAGATGAACATGAAGAAAATAGAGATATTACATTAGCGAAGCACGTTTTAAATATACATAGTAATGCTGGTCAATTAACTGAACAACTGATAGAAGGAGAACTTCCATTACATATACTCAAAAGATATATACATTATTGTAGATTGTAAGATTAATTTTTTATTACTTTTTGTATTCTACAAACATCATAATCCACGTTATGTGATCAACGTAATTATGCGATTTCTACAGAAAATCTGGTCCAAGACTTAATAAAGAAGCAGGTGAAAAACTGAAGAATCATTATGTAAGAATGCGTGCTAGTACGAGAGAGCATGAAAAAGGAAGTGAAAAACGATTATCCATACCCATCACTGTCCGTCAATTAGAAGCTGTTATAAGAATTTCTGAGGCTTTGGCAAAAATGCAACTTCAATCTTTCGCTACTGAAATTCATGTTAATGAAGCACTCAGACTATTTCAAGTTTCTACATTAGATGCTGCTATGTCTGGTTCATTAGCTGGTAAGATGTGTGTGTGTGTGTGTGTGTGTGTGTGTGTGTGTGTGTGTGTGTGTGTGACAAATATCTAGTAATTATTAATTAAAAACAAGAAAATTATTTTTATAACATACGAGTCCTTAATATTAATACATCATATTTTATAGGTGCCGAAGGATTCACTTCAGAAGAAGATCATGAGATATTGTCTCGCATTGAAAAACAATTAAAAAATAGATTCCCTATTGGAAATCAAGTCTCAGAACAAAACATTGTTAATGACTTTCTTAAACAAAAATATCCAGAACGTGCTATTTACAAAGTTATACACACAATGATTCGTCGTGGAGAGCTTCAACATCGGATGCAACGAAAAATGTTGTACAGGTTATATTAAAATATAAGAAAAGCTTTCATTGTATAATTATTTTTGTGCATTTTGTTCAGTTCTCCATACAATTTACTGTTTTATTTTTTATATATAATTCTGTATTTTTAAATAATGTAACAAGAGCAAATCTCTTGCTCATGGTGTCAATTCATTTTTAAATGGATAAAGTGGGTGCTTTTCAACCCTAAAATAAAGATAAGATTGAAAATATATGAAAAAAAAATATGATGTACTCAAATTATTTTAAATAATGAAATATTGAAAAATTATTACAGTTAAGGTTTATTACTTACCCTTTAAAAAAAAGAAAATTGAATATTCGGCCATCTGTACCTTTGTCTAAAGCATTTAAAGTATTTATATCTTCTTCTGTTAAAATGAAATCAAAAATATTAATATTTGATTTGATTCTATCTTGTGAAGAACTTTTTGGAATAACTATAATTCCTTGTTGAACCAAATGTCGTAATAACACTTGTGCTGTTGTTTTTTTATATTTATTAGCCATTTCAATTACAATAGGATGTCCAAGAAGATCGGGGAATTTTTCTGGACTATAATTATATTTCGTTTGAAAATGGAATTTAGCTCCAGGTGACGCTAATGGGCTGTAAGCTGTTACAATAATATTGTGCTTTTGACAAAATTCTCTTATCGGTTTCTGTTGTAGGTATGCATGCAATTCAACCTATTAAAAAATATATTTACATTGACTGTTCTTTTTGATCATAAAATTATACAGTAAGTTTATGATATCAACAGCATGTATACCTGCAAGTTAGCTGGTTTTATTTGTGCATTTTTATATACTTCTAATATTTGTGCTTCATTAAAATTACTTAAACCTATAGATTTAACACGTCCTTTTGCTACTTGTTTCTCCATTTCCTAAAAATATTAAATAATTATAATATTATTAGGTGCAGCTGGAAAGAGAAGTACTTATATCTATGATATTAATTGCATGTTATACCTTCCATACAGAAACTGGATCCGTGTCTAGGTCAAGTATATAACTACCATCTTCTAAAGCTGCAGGAGCATATGCATTTTTATCTAATACAAAGGCAAATGGCATGTGAATCAGATACATATCCAAATAATCCAAACCAAGGCGTTCTAATGATAATTTAAGAAACTTTTCAACATCTGATGGTCGATTTCCATAATGGGGTAACTACAAAAAATAATACGTTTTTTGATATACTTATTAAAAAATATAAAATTCTCATTCTTTTCATATTTGATTTTTCCTATTACCTTTGACGTAACAAAAAGTTCTTCACGTTTACCACCTTTGTCAAACCAATTTTTTAAGCTTTTTCCAATCGCTTCTTCGTTATTATAATTAAATGCAGTATCAATATGTCTGTAACCACACTCCAAAGCAGTCGCAACAGCAGCTTCAATTTCTTCAGGTTTAGCCTTGTAAATGTAATAAAAGAGAAGATATATTTAATTTGTAGATAAATAATTATAATAATATATTTTCTATTATTATATTATTTATTAAAAATCTTATTATGTGAAAAGAGTCTATTTTATCACCTGCCATGTCCCTAAACCTACAGCAGGCATATCATGACCAGATGATAATTTTACAGAATGCATATTTATTCTTCTATAGTTGAGATCTGAAAATAATGTTTATTTTGTTATACAATCCATAGGAACGTGTTTTATGCTTTAATTTTCTACAAAATATGCTGTTTTCAATAGATAATTTTTGATGATATTAATATCAAGCAAATACGCGATTAGTTTTCTAAGTACTGCTGATATTTCGCTAGAGACTGTTGCTAAAGTTAGACCTGGCCCTCTTTTCTCGACATATAGATTGCAAGCAGTATGTGCAAAGTATCATGTATATATATGGTTCAATGTATAAGTATCGATTTGCAGCTTGCCTTGCGCATGAAACTATTGAAATTAACGTCTGGCAAATGCATTTTTCACGACAATAAACGCTCTGTTTTACAAGGCACTTTAATAAAAGAAAATTATTCAATTACCGTATGATAAATTAGCGCTGAAATGGCTTCTAGGATCAATACGAAACGTTTTAACAAATTGCACTTTATATAAGATTTTCAAATGACTTATGTTAACAAATTTGTTTACGTAGAAAGTTTGAAAGCGTAAAATTGAATATCTGTAATTCATTGTTACGAAAAAACAATTAATAAACAAACTGTTAAAATACAGATAAAATTACAAAATAGTTAGATGTCTATAGATTGTTTACAATTCTTCAACGACAGATTACAGTGAAGAGAGAAAGAGAGAGAGAGGGATAAAGGGAATTATATATTTGATTAATACAAATTCTAAATTAAAAAATATTTTCTATAGCCTTGATAATATTACACAAACGTAATTGTAGGCTCTCCCGCGGAAATATAGATGGCAATATTAGCTGTACGTAATTATATTCGATAAAAGACAATTTCACTCCGTTGTAATAGTTTGAAGTGAAATGATTGTTTTTTATTTCTGTAAACATTAAAAAAAGCATAATTATATATTGAGAATAATAATTAATATATTAGAATTATATATCAAATAGAAATATTTTTTTTGATGTATTTTTCGATGAGTGATAGAAATAAATATTATTGTTAACCATGTAAAGAATTTTTTTAACAATTTATTTCATTTCGGATTATAAAGGAAACTGTTTATCCCTACTGATTCGTATAAAGTGTGATACATTGTAAAATTGATATATATTTTACATTTATATGTGAAAACTTTATATCATATTTTTGTGGAGAATAGTACAATGAATCTTACATCAATTATGTTGATTTATGATGTTTTACATAAAGAAAATATGTATGCAATCGTTATTAACGATCTCAGAAACATCTGGATAAAATATCGATTTAAAATGAATGCGATTGAAATAGATAAATTATTTCAAAGAAAGCCTTCAGAACAACTTTATCATATTAATCGTAAAAAGTTGTCATCGGATGGCATAGTCCGTGTGCCTATATTTCTTGAGAAACATATAACTTAAAGAAGTTTATTCAGAAAAGATGGATCTCATATAAGACAAAAAGAATTAATGACATGCTTGGACAAAGGTTTTCTATTGGGAAGAAAAATCATGTAATCGATGTTGCCAATTGTTTAAAAACATTCTTCAGAGATCTTCCCGAGCCATCAATTCCATAGACATGATTTATTTTTACACTGTGCAGTGTTGAAAAACCACCTTGTTCAACTATTGTTATTGGCTTGTGTATTGTTATCTTCTTATCATTTAAATACTTTAGCGTTTGTAATGGAATTTTTAAAAAAAGTATCTCTCTATGAGAAACAAAACAAAATGAGTATTGATAATTTAGCAAAAGTCATTGGCCCTAATGTTATGCCTTTAAGAGAAGCTACTATGATGGCAATTCAAAGCAGACTTGAATTGTATTTAATTATTGTTAAGGTAATATTAAATTTTTTAAAGTCCCAAGTTAAAGTTATACGAAAAAATAAATACATGCTATAAAATATTGATCTTTTTTCTAGATTTTGATAGAAAATGCTGAAAATATTGGAGTTTCACTAGACCGTATAATATATCTTTTTAAAGAGATAAAATCAGAAGATAGAGTGAATCTAAAGTGATAATTTCCCCAGATGCTCGAAAAATAGATATCTTACGATGACGATCACAAGAAAAAATTAAAAAGTAATTATAATATACATAAAATGTATATGTTTTGTATATATATATATATATATATATATATATATATATATATATATACATACAGGACATATACAAGACAATATATACAGGACATATATATATATATATATATATATATATATATATATTTCATTGCATACATCTTATGAGTAGCAACGGAAACGTAGAAAAATTGAAAATCGGCTCACAAGTTTTCGCGTATTTGTTGTCATAAGGTCGAAAAAAGTCGTGTCGAGAAAAACTTGTTTAAAGTTTTCGTTGTGTTTTTCTTGATATAAAGAAATATATTTCCTAAAATATTGATACTTACAATAAACTATCGAATTCTGGGTCATATGATGATTCTTCATCAGCATTTCCAATGTCGTCCTTTTTCTTTTTGATTTTTTTATGGATCTTATGTGGTTCTCAGTGTTTTCATCCGTTTAATGTCTCGTTCGATACAGTATAATTGGATTGTCGGTCCAACTTTAATATTCATTAACTCCTAACTATTAACTAATAATAATTTTTAGTATAGCCTGTGCACCTTCGTTGAAGGCTATTGTTGAAATAAACAAACCTATTTAAAGCATAATGGAACTATTGTAATTTGATTTCAGTGCTATTTGCCATATTAATGAATTGAAACATTCATTATTATTTCGGGTGAATCCCCCAGCACATCTTTGCAATAATTTTGGATCCAAAAGATCTTCGTATATCGGAAATAAATTTGTAGCAACATCTTCGGAAAGTCCTGGTTTATCGACAAACGATTCCAAGGCATTAGTTGATATAGTTTGTTGAAATTTACACCAGGAATTAGCATCTTCAGGGCAGAGAAAATGTCGTGAATGTTTTAATGATGACGTTTTATGGTAAAAAGTTTACCAAATCCCATTATACATGTCATCAATATCGTTGGAGTTATATCGTATTGTTAATCCATAATAATTGATCAGCTCAGTAATTACTTTATCCTTTAATCGGATTTTCTTTCCCAAGCTATTATTATTTCTCTTAAAAGCCCTGAGTCGATTACCCATTCTTTTTTGCACATTCTTTGATGCATTCTTTTATTTGCAAACGGGATACCCACATAAGACTTTGTATCGTAAATATTTTTATATGTTGTAGTATCGCCATCATCAATATAATTTATATATTTTATTTTATGCAGTGATCTTGATCTTAAAAACATTTCTTTCATTCCATCGAACTCTATTTTACCTGATGAATTTTCATGGTTAATTAAACATACTTTTGAATGCGTCTGCAGTTATTCATCGTATTCATATAATTCATATATTCATATACCTTTCATATAATTCATTTGTGCGCAGGATCTATAAAAGCTACACTTCATAATGACACTCACAATTTTGCCAATATGAAAACCAATCAGGGACAAAATGCCAAATAAGGATTTGAATCCTTTCTTTTTTCAGCTTTCATTCCCCTACATTATGATTCGAGAAACATCATTTGATGTTGACAAAATTTTATAATTTTCTTCAACTTCTTCTTCTGCAGCCTTGTTGAGGACAATATCATTAAGTTTTTGCTACATTCTTGATCTGTTTCACATACAATCATAAAAACTATGAAATATTGATTGTGGTAAATCCATGAAGGTACAAAATTTTTCTGTACTACATCATAGCCCAACACCAATGAGTCTCATGGCTAATTTTCATATCCATTGTTTATAAGGGAGCATGAATCAATCGACACAGGAATACATTTTTCGCAATTCATCACAAGTTTAAAACCTAATTCTCGAACATTACGTTCAGTAAAATTTATATTACCTCCACAATTTTTATAAGAAACATAATCACGAAGTACAGTAAAAATAGAAAAGAAGTTCAAAATTTTATGATTTGTATTTAAATTAACGTCAATCAGTGTCATTTGATATTTTTCTTTTCGAAACACTCATATGCCGTTTGGAATTTTAACCATTTTCAATAACAAATTTACTACGAGGTTGATTATATTTTTTTCCGTTTCGTGTAGCTCTTATTCTAATGCCTCTATTACTTCTTCAATATTAATAATTAACGATGCAGAATCGTATATACAATAAGTAACTTGACGAATAACTGTACAAGGACCAAGGTCTAGAATTTTATACAAAAACCTAGGTCTAGAATTTTATACAGAGTCAATATATTGTAAAGTAGGGAAAAACCAGAAATCTCTAATAAAAGATATTTTACAGTAGATTAAAGTCTAATTATAATATAATGTATCATCTATTGTGCATTAGCAAGGACTTAAGAATCTCAGCGGGTCGTCTGGCAGGAACGTCGCGCTACCTGCTCTCACTGAAGTGACTGTAACTCAGTCAATTTTCAGAATTTTAACTTAAAATATTACCTACATACTTTTAAAAATAAATACATACTTTTAAGTACTAAAAAAAAATCCTTTCCAAATTTTCAGTGGTCTTCCTCCTTAACAAAAAAGCAAGTAAAAAACTAAAGAATCATTATATAAGAATGCATGCTAGTACGAGAGAGGATGAAAAAGAAAATGAAAAACGATTATCCATATAAATCACTGTCCATTAATTAGAAGCTATTATAAGAATTCTTGAAGCTTTGGCAAAAATGCAACTAAAATCTTTTGCTACTAAAATTCATATTAATGATGCTATCAGACTATTTCAAGTTTCTACATTAGATGCTGCTATGTCCGGTTCATTAACTAGTAAGATAGATGTGTATTTGTGTGTGTAACAAATATCTACTAATTATTAATTAAAAACAAAACAATTCTTTTTATAACATACGTGTCCGTAATATTAATACACAATATTTTACAGGTGCAGAAGAATTTACTTTAGAAGAAGATCATGAGATATTGTCTCGCATTGAAAAACAATTAATAAATAGATTCCCTATTGGAAATCAAGTATCAGAACAAAACATTGCTAATGACTGTCTTAAACAAAAATATCCAGAACGTGCTGTTTACAAAGCTATACACACAATGATTCGTCGTGGAGAGCTTCAACATCGGATGGAACGAAAAATGTTGTAAAGGTTATATTAAAATATAAGAAAAGCTTTCATTGAATAATTATTTTTGTACATTTTGTTCGGTTCTCCATACAATTTACTGTTTCATTTTTTATATATAATACTGTATTTTTAAATTATGTAACAAGAGCAAATCTCGTGCTCATGATATCAACTCATTTTTAAATGGATAAAGTGGGTGCTTTTCAACCCTAAAATAAACATAGGAATGAAAATATATGAAAAAAAATATGTTGTACTCAGGTTATTTTAAATAATGAAATATTGAAAAATTATTACAGTTAAGGTTTATTACTTACCCTTTTAAAAACAGAAAGTTGAATATTCGGCCATCTGTACCTTTGTCTAAACCATTTAAAGTATTCATATCTTCTTCTGTCAAAACAAAATCAAAAATGTTGATATTCGATTTGATTCTATCTTGTGAAGAACTTTTTGGAATAACTATAATTCCTTGTTGTACCAGATGTCGTAGTAATACTTGTGCTGTTGTTTTTTTATATTTATTAGCCATTTCAAGTACAACAGGATGTCCAAGAAGATTAGGAAATTTTTCTAAACTATAATTATATATTCTTTGTAAAACGACTTTAGCTCCAGGTGATGCTAATGAGCTGTAAGCTGTTACAACAATATTGTGTTTTTGACAAAATTCTCTTATCGCTTTCTGTTGATGGTATGCATGTAATTCAATCTATTAAAAAATATATTTACATTGACTGTTCTTTTTGATCATAAAATAATATAGTAAGTTTATGATATCAACAGCATGTATACCTGCAAGTTGGCTGGTTTTATTTGTGCATTTTTATATACTTCTAATATTTGTGCTTCATTAAAATTACTTAAACCTATAGATTTAACACGTCCTTTTGCTACTTGTTTCTCCATTTCCTAAAAATGTTAAATAATTATAATATTATTAGGAGCAGCTGAAGAGAGAAGTACTTGTAACTATGATATTAATTGCATGTTATACCTTCCATACAGAAACTGGATCCGTGTCTAGGTCAAGAATATAACTACCATCATCTAAAGCTGCAGGAGCATAAGCATTTTTATCTAATACAAAGGCAAATGGCATGTGGATCAAATACATATCCAAATAATCCAAACCAAGACGTTCTAATGATAATTTAAGAAACTTTTCAACATCTGATGGTCGGTTTCCATAATGGGGTAACTTCAAAAAATAATATGTTTCTTGATATACTTATTAAAAAATATAAAATTCTCATTCTTTTCATATTTGATTTTTCCAATTACCTTTGACGTAACAAAAAGTTCTTCACGTTTACCACCTTTGTCAAACCAATTTTTTAAGCTTTTTCCAATCGCTTCTTCGTTATTATAATTAAATGCAGTATCAATATGTCTGTAACCACACTCCAAAGCAGTCGCAACAACAGCTTCAATTTCTTCAGGTTTAGCCTTGAAAATGTAATAAATAAGAAGATATATGTAATTTGTAGATAAATAATTATAATGATATATCTTCTATTATTATATTATTTATTTAAAATCTTATTTAGTGAAAAGTTTCTATTTTATCACCTGCCATGTCCCTAAACCTACAGTAGGCATATCATGACCAGATGATAATTTTACGGAATGCATATTTAGTCTTCTATAGTTGAAATCTGAAAATAATGTTTAGTCATGTTATATAGTTTATAGGAATGTTTGTTGTGTTTTAATTTTCTACAAGATATGACATTTTCAATAGATAATTTCTGATGATATTAATATCAAGCAAATACGCAATTAGTTTTCTAATTACTACTGATATTTCGGTAGAGAAATATTTTTCCTTATTTTCTCAACATATAGATTGCAAGCAGTATGTGCAAAGTATCAAGTATATATGTATTTCAATGACAAGTATCCAGTAGAAGTTTGCTTTAAGTATAAAGCTATTGAAATTAAAATCTGCCAAAGCATTTATTGTGACAATAAACGCACTCTTTTATAAAGCAATTTATTAAAAGAAAATTATTCAATTACCGTATTATGGACTAGTGATGAAATAAACACTTCTATGAGCAATATGAAACGTTTAAACAAATTACGCTTTATATACGATTTTTTGTAAGGTAGCAAAATGGTACAAAAAAGCAGATAGTAAACGAAATGATAAAATATAGATATTTTCAAGTCAACTATAATTATGTAATTATAGATAAGATTGCATATATCTGTTGATTGTTTTAAAATTTTTCAACGACAGATTACAGTGAAGAGAGAAAGAGAGAGAGAGAGAGGGATAGAGGGAGTTAAGTATTCTTTTAATACTATCTTTAAATTAAAAAATATATTCTATAGCCTTCTTAATAATATTACAAATACGTAATTGTAGTCTCTCACGTGACAATATAGATGGCACTATTAGCTGTACGTAATAAGTATATTCGAGTAAAGACAACTTCACTCTATTTGAAAAGTTAGAATTGAAAAATTATTTTTCATTTCTTCGAAGATTAAAAAAATTATAATTATTTATTGCGAGTGATAATTTATATATTGGAATTATATATCAAACAGATATATTTTTTTTAATATATTTTCCAATGATTGAGAAAAATAAATGTTGTTAATCGTGTGACTATATTCATTTTGAATTATATCACAAACTGTTTATTCGTATTGGTTCGTACAAAGTGTAGTACAATGTAAAATTGAAATATAATTTTATATTTTTATGTGAAAACTTTATATCATACTTTTGTGAAGAGTAATAAAAGAAATCCTTCATTAAATATGTTGATTTATGACGTTTTACATAAAGAAAAAGTGTATGAAATCGTTATTAACGATCTCAGAAACATTGGGATAAAATATCGCTTTAAAAAGAATGCGATTAAAACAGATAAATTTGAAAAAAGTAAAAATATTTCAAAGAAAGTCTTCAGAACACCTTTATCATATCAACCGTTAGAAGTTGTTAATCTAACATCAGGTGGCATAGTTCATGTGCCTGTATTCGTCAGTCAGGCATCTGCATTTCTTGAGAAACATATAACCCAAGAAGGTTTATTCAGAAAAGCTGGATCTCATATGAGACAAAAAGAATTAATGTCATACTTGGATAAAGGTTCTTTATTGGGAGAAAAAAATCATGCAATCGATGTTGCCAATTGTTTAAAAACATTCTTCAGAGATCTTCCGGAGCCATTGATTCCATATACATATCATGATTTATTTTTACACTGTGCAATGTTGAAAAACCACCGTGTTCAAGCATTGCTATTAGCTTGTGTGTTGTTACCTCCTTATCATTTAAATACTTTAGCATTTGTAATGGAATTTTTAAAAAAAGTATCTCTCTATGAGAAACAGAACAAAATGAGTATTGATAATTTAGCAAAAGTTATTGGCCCTAATATTATGCCTTTAAGAGAAGCTACTATGATTGCAGTTCAAAGTAGACTTGAATTGCATTTAATTGTAGTTAAGGTAATATTAAATTTTTTAAAGTCCCAGGTTAAAGTTATACAAAAAAATAAATAAATGCTATAAAGTATTGATCTTTTTTCTAGATTTTGATAGAAAATGCTGAAAATATTGGGGTTTTACCAGACCATATAACACATCTTATTTTATCTGAAGTAATTGGTAGCATTGATAATGAATTGGATTTATCTGATTCGCAACTGCATGGGAAATTGAAGAAAAAGAAATATCGCAGTGGAAGTCTTACGCGTAAGCCACATCTAAGTGCCTCTAACCTGAATCTAAGTATGTCTATATGAACCTAACATATCTATTCTACATAGAAGAATAATTTTTTATTTATCTTTTATCATTTAACAATACTAACCCGCATCCATTTCAATAAAAAACTTTACTAAATTAATTTTGTAAATACATATGTAAATATAACAATTAATTTGAATCTTTGCTAAGATAACTGTGAATTAAATTATATATTGTAGAAATAAATATTGTTTATATAATTTGTATTATGTAATGTACTTTCATATTACATTTTTTATAGGAATGCTCCATGGTTTAAAGAAGATAGTTGGAAAAAGTAATTCACCTATAAATGCAGAAATAAACGAGAATCAAGATTCTATTACTAACTCAAATATGACCTGCACATCATCCATTAAATCTACGAAAAAGCGGAAAGTCATTGAATGGCTAGATCCACAAAGTACTAAAAAAAAGTATGTATAAAAAGAATATAGACAGGTTTTACTGTATAAGTGTAATATATTCTATGATCTCACGTTTTAGGAGGATTAGCGATAAAATAGAAAAATCTAAGAAAACTGGTTTGAATATAGATCGTTTTGTATCAAAAAGTAAACAAGTAAGTATAAATTGATAAATAGTACATAATAATATTTTTATTATGCTATAATTTAATCATTTCATTTACCTTGTATCTTTCACATATTTAGGTTTACATACTCTCATTGATGTTTCAGAAGGTAGACTCTAGTTCAAGTATACGTACATTTAATCCTTATACTGATAGACGATGGAGTTTGGCACATAATTCTCCTGTATCATTTGAAAAGCGCAGAACAAATAGTGATGGTTCATTGCATCTAAAAAAATCAATATTAAAGGAAACAGAAACTTCGAATTCTAACAATCATAGCAATTATAGTGATGTATTTGTTGATGCTGATATCAATTTATCAGATTATAATAATGAACAAGTATTGTTAAAAAAGGAAGCCAATAATACTGATATCAATCAATGGCATATTAAATTTAATAATAGTTCAGAGAAATTGAAACATACAAACAAACATTCAGAGCCACCTATAGGAACAGCAGTAACAAAAGATGAATATGAAGAATATGTAAGGATACCAAAGAGTGAATATGAAGAAATAAAAAATAGAGTTTCTGCTATCGAATCTCGTATATCGCAAGAATTTGGATATATTGATGATACAAGAAATGAAAGTTTGATAGAAAATTCTGTAAATAAAGTACAAACAGAGTATGAAAAAACGTTAGAAGAAGCAGGTATAAAAAATATTGTGACAGCCGATCATTTAGCAAAAAAACTTGGAAAAGAGCTAAAAATCAGAAGATCGAGTGAACGTAAAGTGATAAGATCTCCAAGTGCTCGAAAAATAGGAAGCTTACGAAGACGATCACAAGAAAAAATGAAAAGGTAATTATAATATACATAAAATGTATATTTATATGTGTGCATGTGTGTGTGTATATATATATATATATATATATATATAATCAGCAGAGAATATCAAATTATTAATAGGAAACATTAACCATAAATTTTTTATTTATAGTAAATGTGTTAGTCGTACCGATTCATGGCATGCATCTCAAGAGTGGCAACGTAAATGTAGAAATCAATCCAACGAGCAAGAGATAGTTTGTCTTGCAAATGAAGAATCAGATACAGCTCTCGAGTTAACAAAACAAGTATCAAGTTTGAGGAATGATTCATTGTGCAGTTCAAAGACAAATACAAGATTGGAATTATTACAAAAACAGTTAAATGACTTAATCTTTCATACAACAGAACATACGAGAGATTCGCTAACTGATGATGAATCAATTATAAATGATATCAATATGCATACACCAAAACAAAGTCCATTAAAGTTCTCCGTTCGTAGAGCATCATCTTTTCATGGCAATGAATTTATAAACAATTCATTTTACTTTAATCGAAAAGTCAAAGAATTGAAAAAAACCAATAGCCAACAAAATGTCTTTTTAAATAATGATTATCAAGATAGACAAAACGACGTGTCCCAAAATTGGAAAGAAACATCGATTTCTTGGAAAGATGCGGGTGATTATTTCAAATCTACTGTTCAAATACGTACGCCAGTTCCTCAAACGGGTCGAGCATCTGTTGCTAAACTTAGAACTCAAAATGCTGGTATGGTGTTAGCTAAAGCAAAACTATTTGATGAAAATACAATAAAGGTGTCTACATGTACGTTTGACAATGGTCAAAGTCAAAAAGGTTATGTAGTAAATACAAATAAAAAAGAATTTGCAAAAGAATCTAAAAGTGAAAAAATAAATATTATGAACATAGAAAAATCATGTTGCGATTTGGAAACTAAACGTAATATTTCAGTACATAAAAGACTTGAAAGACATTCAAGGAATAAAAATTTGACTCAATTCCAGTCACCAAAAATGTCTTTAAGAAATAAGAATAATTCAATGGATATATCATTAGAAATAAATGAAGAAGACTTTGAAAAGCATTATAACAGACGACATTGTGAAAAATATAATCAAAATTTATTAGAGAAAAGTAATAAGTCGCCAATACAGAAATCGTACTATTTAAATGAACAGAACAATAAAGAATATAAAAAGTGTAATCCCCAAAAAGAAAATATAGTGGTAAGAACTTCCTCTATATTGAAAAACACATCTACAAATAAAGTAGATGAGGAATCAAATGTGAATATTTATAAGTCTGAAAATGGATTATGTAAAACTCCACATATCAAAAGACCATTAGCTATTAAAACACCTAAAAGTTCTAAATCTCTTGTGAGACGTCCACCGTTAGACACACGTAGAACACCTTTGAAAGCTATTGCACATTTAGAAGTATCAAAATATCAAAGTCCTAAGCGTATTTCGAAACCTAAAAATTTAATGAATGAACATTAAGTACTAAGTCTTCAATAGAAAACTATAATAATGAATGCTTCCAATATGTGGCCATATATATGTGTAAGATTACATCCAGAAAGCTTTGTATTTAGAATTATTTAAAAATCTTGGATTTTGAAAATTTCTAAAAGCTAGTCATCTACAATTGCTATATTGTGAAGGTATTATTACCATGACTAAGTTCAAAATAGATGTATCACACAGTTTATTATATATATAAAAATTTATTTTTTGTAACTGTACGCATAAATATAAACCATAGATATAAGTCTAAATAATTTGTTCTTTTAGGAAATATTTAGTCTTCTTTTATTTATTAACGTAATTTTGTATAATACTGTACTTTTATACTACATTTACTATTTTGTATATCAATTTTCTGAAAAGTATAAATAAATTGATATAATATAAAGAGAGAAACTGTGTAAATGATGTAAACTTTATATAAATTGTACTTTCATAAAAACATTTCATATTTTATGAAAATAATCCGCGTGGTATAATAACGTACGAAAACGTAATTGCCAAATGACCAATCACATTGCGTTGTTTGTCTTTTATATTTATGACTGTTTATTACCTTCCACTTGTAGCGTATATTACAGGATAATCGATGCTGTATAACTACAGCAACAGGTATGAACAGGTATGATACGAAGTAAAAGTGCAATAGGAAAACACTGTCCTCACCTTTTATATCGGTGCATAAACTTGTGTAGCTTATACCTCTCTCGTAACTTAACAATCGAATTAGTATGTGACAGAAATTTTTGTATATGCCCATGCACAATATACATTGTTCAAATTATTATTAAATTATCAAAAGTAGACATTTTTTAAAGTTAGCCTTATAGGAAGAGGATTGCGAAATTTATTCATTGGAATACAAAAGAAAACTAATTTGATAACTATTAAAGTCAATAAAAAGCTTATTTTTGTTAATATTAGATGAATTGCATTTGATAACGATTGCAAGTTCAAAACTTAATTATATTGGAATATTAAATTAAAATTATTTTATATTTAACGCTTATTATGAGCTATATAGTGTTTAAGCAAATGTACAGACTTCATTATTATAAATTGTTGCTATATAAGTATTAATAACTTGTTGTTAAATAAGTATTAATAATAGAATTCACTATAGTGTTATACATATCTTACATGAATGCTGAATAATTGAAGGAATTGTTTATTCTAATCTGTGAATATGAAATAAGAGAACTGTAATGTTTATCGTTTGAGATTCAACGTTAGACTGATTATTTATCATATATCAAAGTCGCTATAACATTTTTCCTTCTTCGTTATTGTTTATATCATTAACCGGTAACGACAACGAGAATTAAAATTCGTATATTAATGAAAAGTATTAATTATTCAAGCTTGTATGGAAAAAGAGAAATGACACGTTTACTTTTCGAAATATAACTAGTTTATTTTGTTTATAACATATGTCTTCAACGACTTAAACTTGAAAATTTAAAGTGTTTTCTAGATCATGGATAGTGTAGAACTCGTGATTTTTATAAAAACGATATACGAATCTAAATGGTTGCCATTATTCTAAATGCTTCTATTAAAATTCTTAAATTTCTGGTATATAAAATATATAAGGAATTACGTATTTTTCTAAAATTTAACAATATCAATATATGGAATGGATCAAGAAAACCTTAGCATTGATTTACGTAAACAGTAGGCATTATTTTATATAGGCATATATTCATATATTTCACGGAACAAACGTATATTAAAGAACAAATGTAATCAGTAGTGGGAGTATGAGCTTCTTTTTATCGCAAAGTTCAAGGGGCGCCATTGTACGAAACGTTTTTTTTTCATGAATAATGTAGAAAGCAGCATGTTTATATCAATAGTGATTGAAAACGTAATTTTTGACTGATTTTGATGAACTAGGCCTCATTTTAAATACGAAGATTTAAACAAGATCATAACTTTTTCGAATTTTTGAAAAAATTTTATCTTTATACATAAACTATTCTTGAAGAAACATGATTTTTGAGACGATTATTCTTTTTAAAGGAACTAAAGCTTTGTCAAAAATTCGAAAAAGCTATGTCTTCGTTTAAATCTTTATCTTTAAAATGAAACCTTGTTCATTAAAATCGGCCATGAATTACATCTGTATTCATCGTTGGCATAAACCATTATAAAATCAGTACAGTGTGATGTACACCCTTAATGTACTATCAGTTCGAAAACATTTAAAAATATATTATTTCTTTTCAATACTATATTTATATGTTCTATAATTAATATTTGTAATATATAATTATATACAAACGCGCATTAATAAATGTATAATTTGTTTATATTTAAAAAAAATTTTCATTATTTAGAATTAAAATATTATGTATTCTTATAGAAAAATCGTATTTCGTTATAAGGCTTGGTAAAATCTTGTTGCGTGTAAACGTAATATTGGATAGTTGTCAGTAATACCGTTTTGATAACAGCGCCTTGATAGAGTGTACAGCTGTTGAAACTGGTTGAAACGTAAATTTTTAGTGCTTAAGTGTCATTATATCTGTTTTTTTTTTTTTTGGTAAAAACGTAGCCTTTGGGCTGAAAAATATTACGATTATAAAAATGAGAGAAGCTGGGATAATGTTAATAAGTGCTGCATTAACGTGCGTCGTAATTGGCAATGCTTATTATCAAAGAAAACAATTTTATCCGACGGTAGTCCACATAACCAAATCAAATCCGAGCATGACTGTAAGTTATAAATCTTTTCAATAGTTTTCATAATTTTATTAATAATTATATATTCTTATCCTTTTATAATATTTATTTAGGTAATTTATGCTCAAACGTTGATACTCGTTTTCATGATAAATGCATTCCTTAGGAAGATATTTTTCGGTACTTTACGTGCTGCTGAACTCGAGGTGAATATGGAATATAACTTATGTTTCTTTATCATTTCTATGCAGAATGGGATTAGCCATTAAGATGGATTATTATTTCTAGCATTTGGTAGAGAAAGTATGGTATGCAGTAACTGAGACGTGTTTAGCTTTTACAGTGTTTAGGGATGATTTCAGCCCAAAATTTATAGCATTATTTACACTTTTATTATTTCTTAAATCATTTCACTGGTTAGCCGAAGATCGTGTTGATTACGTAAGTATTTTATCTTTTTTATATTTTTTATTTATTATTATATTATTTTTGTGCACATACAATCAAGGATATAAAAGTTTTATTTAGATATTTGATGATATTTAAACATTTATAAAATAATATATAACATCTTGTATATAAAGGAAATTTAATAGTTTGTTTCTGATTTTACAGATGGAAAGAAGTCCAGTGATAACATGGCTATTTCATCTGAGAGTCGTGACTTTATTAGGACTTCTATTTGTCATTAATTTAACAATGATTCATTACGCATATAGTACAACTGCTACAAAAGGTCCTTCAGTACAACTTGTATTTGGATTTGAATATGCGATTTTATTGACTGTTGTAATAAATATTACTGTAAAATATATATTACACACAATAGATTTGCAAAGTGAAAATCCATGGGACAATAAGCCAGTATTTTTATTGTATACAGAATTGGTTATTGGTTTTCTAAAGGTATAGTAAAATATATATCTTCATGTTCTTTTTATTGTATGTAATACTATATAACCTTATTATGTTTACTAGGTCACTTTATATATTGCTTTTGTAACTATAATGATAAAACTGTTTACTCTACCTTTATTTGCACTTCGTCCTATGTATTATACAATGCGTGATTTTAAAAAGGCATTCCATGACATTGTAATGTCACGCAGGGCTATTAGAAATATGAATACACTTTATCCCGATGCAACACCTGAAGAATTAGCAGCTGCTGATAATGTATGCATAATTTGTCGGTAAGTTAATATTACATAATAATTTCTGTATTCTTTAATAACGTATTTTGTTATAAATATATATAAGAAAGTCTTTTACAGAGAAGAAATGGTAGCAGCAAGCAAAAAGTTACCATGTAATCATATTTTTCATACTGCATGCCTTCGTTCTTGGTTTCAACGTCAACAAACTTGTCCAACATGTCGTTTAAATATTTTAAGACCAACTACAATTAATACAGAGACAAGACAACAAAATCCACAGCAAGGTCAACAAGCACCCCAACCTCCTCCAGCAGCAGGATTAAATCCACAAGGTATGTTATAATTTATAATTAATTTTTATACAGTAAAATGAATGCGCATTGAATATGCATAAATAAAATTGTAATAATATTCATGATGTTATATAGGTCAGGGCTTCCAATTGCCAGGTTTTTGGGCTGGATTGCAAGCTCCAGGTGTGATGCCACAACAACAAGGTCAAAATAATGTTGGAAATGTTCCTTTGACACCATTCCAAAATTTACCAGCCGGAAGTGTACCAATTTTTGCCCCACCATTTCCTCCTATGGTACCATTGCCACCTATTCCTACACCTCCGCCTAATTTAACAGAACTTACTGAAGATGAACTCAGAGCAATGGAGGGCAATTTACGACAAGCAGTAGAAGCAAGAATACAAACATTACAAAGAGTACAACTGTTGTTAGATGCTGCTAATGCTATGATGAACCAATATCAAGCAGCAGCTGCCACTGCTAAGTCAGTATAAATGCAAACTAATTATTATTCCAAAAATATAATAAATATTATATTAGTAATTTTTTTCTACTACCATTTACTAAATAGAGATTAATAGTTAATTCTTTATCATTATTATCAATGCCTTTATTTAATGTTACAGCATCCCTAAGCCTCCTACTGTAACAGAAGAAAATACAAATGCTCCAACAAATATGGCTACAAACCAAGAAAAAGATACATGTCTAGCTAGTAAAAATGAAGGTGAGAGTTCTCGCACTGTAATAAATGCAGATACTTCTGTTCCAGACACAGTTAATGATAAAACAGTTATTCAATCAAGCACAAGTAATATTGAAATAGCTTCAGAAACATCATCTAGAGCTGAAACAGAACCCATAAGTGAGCAAGAAATGTTAAGGAGACGTAGGCTACAGAAATTTTCAGCTCAGAATACAACAGAATAAGTAGTTCTTAAACTATGTAACAAATTAGTTTTTGATTAATGCCTGTTCTCAATTACAGATATAATGAGTGATTAAAGGATATCTGTTTGAATATAGACTGCAACTATGAAATAAATTATTAAGAGTGGGTAAATAAATATAGAAAAAATTTTATAATTTTGCGATTCCTTGGATGAATGATGTACAATTAAAACCTGTCAGTGTGTTCTTGAATATTAATATATATTATAGGCAGTGATCATTTAATTTTGTCTTGAAATAAACATTTTTTTTATATATAATATCATTTTCTATATTATTATGATTATACACATATACCATACATACATAAAATGTTAATGTACAGATGTGATCACTGCAACAGAATTTCTAACAACTTATTTGGTTTTATTTAATATACATTGATAGTAAAATTGGACAAATACTGATTGAACTATTAAGGCATTTTTTATTCCCACTTTATCTGTTAAATTCATATTATAAACCTAACATATTACTCAGAAGTATACTTTTTCCTATTAATCGAACTGTTTTAACAATTTATAATTCATGGATGTAAATATGTGTAAAAATTGAAACTACTATAAATATTGACACCTGCCTATATAACATGTAGAACTGCTTTATGTATCATCAGGATATATTATTCCTTTATGAAATCTGACACATACATCAAATATTTGTGCAATGTAGCACAATTTGGGTTATAATTACATAGATTGTATAATGGACTATGTATATTTGTTTATATTTTTTCCAATTATGAATATAAAAACATTACTGTATGTTACTATAGTAACTATAGACTAACAATAAGTAATAATATATGTAATAAATTAATTATGTTATGGGTTTTTCTCTACAATATATAATTATTTACATCTAAATGAATAAAATAAAGTATTATGTATATATATGTATTGGAAATTGCGATTTTAATGGAAATTGTTATAACCTTTGTATAACACGTGTGTATACATATATTTGTAATTATTGTGAACATAATTTGGATATTGCGATAACAAGAAATATATTTTTATTTCAAGAATACATTTAATATACTATTGCACAATATTAAATGATTTTCATGATTATTAATGAGAATTTAAGAAACGATTACGCAAAAGCCCATAGCTGTTGTACATTGAACTTTATTGATCCGACAATATGCTATGTTGGATACGCTTATAACCTATTCTTATGTCCAAAGATTCAATATTTATGTTAATATACGAGCACTAAAATAATAGATTTATTCGTTTCTTAACAAACGAAAAAATATTTTAACTAACAATATTATCATTTTCATTTGACAAGAGACAGTATACACATATGTACATACACACATAAATACAATGTGCTATACTATTAAATCTATGAATTTGCACATTTAGTATTACAAATATAATGTAGTAAAACAAATATAACAAGTCAATCAGTTTAAATATCAGGATTATTGCTTTATTTGCGGAAAAAATTATTTACTAAGTTAATTTTCTTCTTCGACAATACACATATATATATATATATACACATACATATACGTATATTTTCATAGATAATATAAACAATACATTGTTACATACTAATTGTAACCGTGATATGTAATTATTCATATACTTGAACGTTTCATTAAATATACATATGAATGTTTTCTTTTAATAGTATTGCAGTTATTACGACATTAATATTTACGTAAATACGTATAAATATTTATCGCAATCTAATAATAATGTTTAGTATATTGTTTTAAAACTCGTCTTAAGTATCATGTGCTTGGTTACATAAAATGAATAATATGTGTTAAATGAGTACATGAAATGAAGGATATTTTTTGAAAAAAATTGACATTTGGACAGAGGATAGTAGTTTCAACCCTTTCTACTGATTATTCAATGAAATTAATAGTGTATCGAGACATTTATAATTTCATGTATCTTTGATAAAACGAAATTTTGGCTTTTTAAAAATAATAATTTCTTTATATGTATTAAAAAAAAGAAAAGAAAAAGAAAAAATAAAAGACGTAAAACGCATAAATTCGTAGTTTAATGAAAAACAAAATGTATTTCGATTGAACGAAAAATAATACAGAAAGTAAAATTGTATTATGCGCCAGAGTCCTTGGGATATACACGGTGAACCCCGTGGCGCGTTGTTGTGATCTAACATGGCGGAATGTAGTGTTGTGGATGTTCGATGTCTATGTCAATTTTAGAGTGATCTCGCGCAAATAATACGGAAGAACGGCGATGCTCCGTAGTTACAGCATTGAAAGAATTCGTGTAAGATAATCGTGTGATTGGAAATATTTACATCGTAAGTGACGAGCGAGTTCTTCTATATCGGTTTTGCTCATCGCGGGAATCGTATACAGGCGGCAAGAGCGCACACAGGGCTTCGGCTTCCCTGGCACAACGTTTCTTTCTGACCTTCCACGACGACGAACTTATTTCAAATGAACGACCTGAAATACGCTTGACATTTTCTAGCTTTACGGGACTGTGACACGTGCACGGAAGAGCGTGTACTTCACTAACTTTTCCCGCGCGTCCCAAAAGTTTTACTGTTGGCGCAGGTATCAAGCTTATGCAACTGAAGAGCTTATAAACATCCAGCAACGGTAAACAATCTCATTGTTCCGAGTATACATCGGAATAAAGGTACCGCTTCGTGATAATCCGTAATAAAATTCGACTAATGCACGGTCGTTTTTAAACCGTCGTTAATATCTTCATGAAATAGCAATTCCATGTATTTGTGCAGAGAACAAGAGGATATTCGTAATTTTGGAAATCGTTAACAATTGTTATTCATTATTAATATAAATCAAAGTGCATCACTCATGGTGATATATGAGTATTTTCTACTCATTGGTATTAGTATTGTAGTTTCTTGGAGACCACCCAAAGAGAGTATTGAGTTTAGATGAATGAGCGGTTACTCCGAAAGACATTTTTCAAATAAGTTAAGACTTCTGACTCTACGGCATTATATACAACAGCATTGTGCTATATCTTAGTGGATTATGAGAGAACAAATAAAAGTTTGGTAGATATAGATTTTTGTGTGTGAATTTATTTAATAGAAATTTTATAAGAACAGAAAGGCCAAGGATTTTTTTCAACTTCTAAGGCATGCAAGGTAGTTGGTGATAATACAAAAACAGCTGCGTAAAATATTTTTGACAACATGACGGACACACGCAGAAGAGTAAAGCTTTATGCACTTAATGCTGATAGACAATGGGACGATCGTGGTACTGGTCATGTTTCTTCTTCCTATGTAGATAGATTAAAAGGAATTTCACTTTTGGTTAGAGCCGAAAGTGATGGAACGGTCTTATTGGAAAGTAAAATACATCCGGATACTGCATATCAGAAGCAGCAAGTAATTATATATTCATTACATTGTATAACTATACAATATAATTCTTGCATTTATATTTTTTAGCATGTATGTATATGAAATTTATAAAAATAAATATTATTTTA
This sequence comes from Vespa mandarinia, assembly GCF_050613455.1. NCBI lineage: Eukaryota > Metazoa > Arthropoda > Insecta > Hymenoptera > Vespidae > Vespa > Vespa mandarinia. The sequence goes on along the minus strand of NC_140816.1, from coordinate 1,427,565 downwards.
TGGATATAGTATTAGCAATTATAAGACTGTAAATAATCATATTTATATTATTTGATGAATTTAAATAATTTTAAGGAATGCATTAATTATTTTCAAATATGCATGTATAGTACGATACTGTTATAAGAGACGAAGTTAAAATATTTACATATGTATGATTACAGGATACTTTGATAGTATGGTCAGAGGGTGATAATTTTGACTTAGCCCTAAGTTTTCAAGAAAAGGCTGGTTGTGATGAAATTTGGGAAAAAATATGTCAAGTTCAAGGAAAGGATCCATCAGTAGAAATTACACAAGATATTGTTGAGGAGTCAGAAGATGAACGCTTTGATGATATGTCAGATGCTGCACCGCCCATAGAACTGCCTCCATGCGAATTAAGCCGATTAGAAGAAATTAATGAATTAATAGGGAATTCTTTGGCTTCTCCAATGAGAAAAGAAAAACTCGCTGTTGCATTAGAATCAGAAGGTTATATCAAGAAACTTTTAAATTTGTTCCACACTTGTGAAGACTTAGAAAATATTAAAGGCTTACATCACCTTTATGATATTTTTAAAAATATTTTCTTACTAAACAAAAATGCACTATTTGAAGTGATGTTCAGTGACGACACAATTTTTGATGTTGTTGGATGTCTTGAATATGAACCAACATTGCCTCAACCAAAAAGACATAGAGAATATCTTCGGCAATTAGCAAGATTTAAACAAGCAATTCCAATTACAAATGCTGAATTATTAGCTAAAATTCATCAAACATATAGAGTTCAATATATACAAGATGTTGTTTTACCAACTCCTAGTGTATTTGAAGACAACATGCTTAGTACATTGAGTAGTTTTATATTTTTTAATAAAGTTGAAATAGTAACTCTTATACAAGATGATGAAAAATTTCTGACTGAATTATTTCGTCAATTTACGGACGAATCGACATCAGATAGTAAAAGACGTGACATGGTTCTTTTCTTAAAAGAATTTTGCAACTTTTCTCAAAATCTTCAACCACAGGGCAAGGAATCATTCTATAAAAATTTAACAGCATTGGGCATATTACCTGCTTTAGAAATAACATTGGCAATAAATGATCCGCAAACAAAAACTGCGAGCATTGATATATTGACGTATATTGTGGAATATTCTCCTAGCGTTGTGAGAGATTATACATTACAACAAATAAATAATACAGAACAGGACCAAATGTTAGTCAATGTAATAGTCGCTCAACTTGTTGGAGATAGCGATCCTGAATTGGGTGGAGCAGTACAGTTAGCTGGTGTGTTACGCCTGCTTCTTGATCCAGAAAATATGTTGGCTTCAGTCAACAAATCAGAAAAGACTGATTTCTTGAATTATTTCTATAAAAATAGTATTGGAACACTGATAGCTCCTTTATTAGCTAATACAATTGGGGAACGACCAGCAAGAGAAGATTATAGAACAGTGCAACTTTTAGGATTGATTTTAGAGTTATTATCTTTTTGTGTAGAACATCATACATACCACGTTAAAAATTGCATTTTAAATAAGGATTTACTTAGAAGAATATTGGTTTTAATGAAGTCAACGCATACATTCTTAGTACTGTGCGCTTTAAGGTTTATGAGAAAAATTATAGCTCTGAAAGATGAATTTTATAATAGGTATATAATAAAAGGAAATTTATTTGCACCTGTATTTGATGCATTTGTAAGGAACAACGGTAGATACAATTTATTAGATTCTGCTATTTTGGAAATGTTTGAATTTATTAAATTGGTAAGTTATAACTATATAAAAACTTTGAACTTTACTTTTTAAAATATTTTCGTATAGTGATTTTATATTTAATACATATACGTATATGTATGTATATATGTATCTTTTACATTACAGGAAGACATCAAATCACTTTGTTCACATGTTGTAGAAAATTTTTCGAAAGAATTGGAAGCAATTGACTATGTACAAACATTCAAAGCATTAAAGCTGAGGTATGAACAACATCAGGATAAATTAAAGGATCGTGACAGAACAACACTCGACAGGTACATGTATTCAAGGTGCAATATATTTTATTTTACAAGAATTTGCTTGTGGATTAAACATTCCTTGCTTCCTAACATGGCACAAATTCTTGTACACCATAGATTGTTACTTAGTGCCGACTTACAATTGAATTTACTTACACATTGAATGTCGGACCAATTTTATATAATTTTACCACGACGTTGGAATGAAATCATTATTATTGTTTTGTTATGGTATCATCGGTCACCGATGATCCCCATGGCTTCGCTCCATTGGCAAATAGAGTCACCGGTGACCTCTATGTCATTTAACGTGTTAAAAATATTTTAACAATATTTATTTACATGTTTAGTGTTCCATCAATATTAAGAAATAGCCGGTATCGAAGAGATCAGAGACAATTAGATGAAGAAGAAGAAATATGGTTTAGAGAGGAAGAAGATTTTGATGAAGGAGAAGCAGTGGTACCTGCGGCCACGGCAGATTTGGTACCACCTGCTTCAGCTAAAAAACAATCTTCATCTTCTAATTCTGCCCTTGGGCCTTCCCTTACAGAGTCGAAAAATCATCAGCAACAACAACAACAACAATCTGTATTAAACAATAATACAGCAAATAATAATATCACTCCTCAGCAAACTCAAGTCAATAATAGTACATCAACAACGAATGAAAATCCAGTTACACCTGAGATTACTCCTAGTTCTACTATTGGTACCGTAGAAAAGGCAGGAATTATAATTAGAAAAGTAATTAAACTGTTTTAAGATAATCAGACAAAATTTTATATATAAATATTTATGAACATTTTATAATATATAAACAATTAACTTTATAGGGATTGGTCGATTATGAAGAAGATTCTGATGAAGAAGATGAGGATTCTGGATTAAGTCCTTCGCCAAAACGGCAACGATTGTCGTGGTAGACATTCTCGAAATTCAAAATAAATGTGCGATCTCCAAAGTTTTTAGTAAAATACGGCCCCTATTATGTGCACAAAATGCTGATCGAAAGGTTATACAATCTATTAATTTACAATGAGAAGGGTACAGGTTGTACTTTATTCATCCTGAGTGATAAACGCAATGAATAAGTGCTTTTGAAACACAATGCGTGATGAACTTTTACATCTTTTTCTTTCTTTAATTGTGTATATTAAACAAAGAAATGAATGTGAGAAGAAAGTGATTGGAAATAGTATAGAAAAAAAAAAGGAAAAAAAAAAAATAAAGAAAAAACATATTGGACAACGGGATCGACAAACACAAGTGAAGGTAAAGCCAAAATAATTGTATTATCATATTGACGAAATATTGGAAGTTCACTCAATGAATTAAATGAATTTAAAAAGGATTAATGATTTATTCCACTTATCTGGAAATCTACGTAGTAGGGAAAATTTTCACAGATAAGGTGAAAAACTCTAGACCTGGTGAGTTCTATAGACATTAATGTCTAAGTATACACTTTGGTCTAGGTCTATAAATCTAAAAACTGTGACTATATGACATGTATGAGTCCATCGAAAAGGAACTTACTACAAGATGTGTAAAGACCATTTTCGCATGTAAAAGTACATGATCTACCGCACAAAAACAGTTGTGTTTTTGATTAGCCATCCACGAATTGAATTAGTGGGACAAGCGATTGAAATCTGTTTTTGCAAAGGTCAGATACCATGAATCTTTATCCAATTCGACGGAAATAATATTTAGTTTGTATATATATGTATATTTGTAACGATTGTAAAACGACCACATACTTGGATTAAGCAGAAAATATGCGACTACTTCACAATCTCAGTTTCCTTCAAAATACATTTGAAGAGTTTTTTGGTTATCAATGTAAGTAGTAGAAGTTGTACAATAAATATTTGATTTGTGTATATTTATCAGTTTGCACTTCATGCCCGATAGCAATCCTCGATATAAAAAGTATGTTTTAAAAAATATTTAACGAATCTTGAATATTAAGTGTAGTATAGTATCTTTTTTACAAATCTTTTTTTTAATCGTAAGGGCAAAATGAGAAGCCTGGAATAATCTCTGTGCACTGAAAAAAGATTGTCTAATTTATGAAAATATTCATATCTACTTACATTATTTTATGTAGTAGAGCCATGAGATGAGAATAATCTCGGATATTGCAATACGAAATCTTAATTTTTGTTTAAATTGAGATTCTGTATGTCATGAAATTACAGGAAATGCCAGCTCCAGAAAAGAGTGTCTACTTTCTAGTTTAATCCGTAATTTTTAACATAGTTAAGATCTATAGCGAAGAGAAATCTATTACTTTGAATAATCATTTAACTAGAGCAGGCCTTATACAGTGACCAATTTGAAATAAATTATTGCCTTACACTGATTGAGTTGACTTTATAACAAAGTATTATAAGCTAATGTACAGAGTTTTCGATACGTCTAACACAAAAGAATTTTCAAGACTGTTGTATAATTGTAAGTATGAACATTTGAAATTTTTGTGATGTCGTAAGAACATTCGTATGCACATATTAACAAACTTTAACAAACAGACGCATATATTAACTTATGATACTACAAAAGGTGATAGAAGTTAATTCACTCATGAGATTAGTATATTGTGAATATTTCAAGTAGGCAAATTCGCTGGAGCTGAGTAATGTATGTATATATAAAATGTTGTTAATTCTGAAATGACCACAGAATATGTAACTGAATATATTAATTAGGTAATTAAGTAACAGAATATCGAGTAATGTATTTCGTGTGTTTTGCATATATTCACAATTTATTCCATAATAAGAAAGAGATATTCTTAGGCATAGAATGCTACATTGGGTGCGGCGAATGTAAGTAAATGAAAGGAATGAATTAATACCTAAGTGATACTAAAGTAAAGATGCAATCATATGCTATTTAAATTATACTCAATGTATTTTTGTACAGAGTGTTTTAGGCTTTGTCGCTATCATTTTCCATTATTTTTTTAAATGCTTGCCATCAAGAGAAGTCAGAATATCTTTGTGGCATATTTCTAGTAAATAGTTTGATATACATTTTTTTTCTCTTTATTGTATCATACTCTCTAAGGATGTATTATTGAATAATCATAATAGAGAGGATATATTATATATATGGAGAGAGAAGAGGGCAAATATGGATAGAAGAGGGCAAAGAGGGAATAAGGGGATGTAAAATTAAGTGCAGTAAAATTCCTATACTTTATTAGGAAGAAATTATCGTTAGACCGTCCTAAGTTCGAATATTATTTTATTTCCAAGAGTACTATATGTTTACTCATCATTTCAACAAGAACGAAGATAAAAATTAAAAAAAAAAAAAAAAAAAAAAAGAAAAAAAAGAAAAAAAAAGAAAAAAAGAAAAAAAAGAAAAATAATAATACATAAAAACATTCGTAGATCGTAATCTACGAAAAAATCGTGAAACGTCACAGAACTTTAATCATATCGTAAAACGTTACGCAGGACATTCGTTAGGAGAATTAAGTTGTAAATATGTGAAAAAAAAGAAAAGAAAACAAATGCAGCACTTCCAGGGGCACTCTTAAAAATTTCATTTAATCGAAAAATCTAAAACATTTTGTCCGGCAGTTTATTACCAAGATTGCTGTATTCAATGTTACATAGTCATTACATTGTAACATTAATCAAAGAACGGAAATTTACACATTGTACAATACCACACGTGCTAATAATAATAATATTGATATAATATTAATGATAACGTGCGTTTTACATTTAAAATACCAACAGAATGTGACATTTTTGTTCTCTGACATATGTAGCCACATACAAACACACAAACGCGAAAAATCACACGTTTTTTATAAGAAAATGAAGTTCATCAATTCTGTAAGTTAATGAGCAGTTATAAAAAAAAATCAGTGTGCATGACAATGATAAATATGTGAATGGACTACAAACGAAAGATCATATTTTGCATTTTATTCTGTCGGAGAATGAATGATGTGAAGATTAGATTAACTAAGCCGAATATTATATAGGCAGAATAAGTAGCATATAACAAGCAACATTGAATGGAAGAAAAGCTTACAATAGATGCAATGAATACATTGCATTATTTAAATGAGAAAAAAAAGAGTATCTTTATAAAAGTCGATTAATTCAAGTTATTTTATTTGATGTTTATTAATAACGAAATTTATCGACCTTTACAAGGATTTCTAATAATTTACTTTTAATGTTAATCAAATGTAATTTTACTCTTATTGCTTTCCGTGATCTATAATGTGTGTTAGACGTAGTATCGTTTTCATTTTTGTCCTTTTTTGTTTTTCCTTTCTTTTGTTCTTTTCCTTTTTTTTTCTTTTTTTTTCTTTTTTATCATTATTATTGATATATGTCAGAAATATTATCATCGTGTTAAATGTGTATTTAATATGTACATATTGTTACAGTAATTAATAATTACAGAATTACACATTAGAGTACTTATTGCTTGTTTTTTGCTACCGATCTGTCTTATTCAATATTAAAGTTGGTCGTAAAGGTGAAAATGATGGTGTGACTGACGCAAAATATGTGTGGTGTAGAAGTGCGAACAATATTTAATTAAATAAAATTAAAAATTTAGACAAAAGCGTCTATTAGATAGAGTTACAGACCCTACCTTAAAAAGCGTACTCGCAAAATTGTTATTTCGAATCGGGCGCAATCGGCGAATTAAATAGCATTATCTTTATTATTATCAATTTACTCGTAAAAAAACGTTTTATATTTCGTCATTATCTTTACCTTCTCTTCAGTAAAACACATAATCTTAGCTCATATTTTGTAACACCATTGTAAATATTAATCTGGCTAATTGAAAAAAACAAAAAAGAAAACATGTCGATCGTATATGATCATGTAGGCAATAATTACAAATTTTATTCTTCGAGATAAACGATTGAACAATTTTATTTATATCGCTAAAGGGAACGAGATACTGAGGAATGAAGTAGTATGCATAGTATTTATGTAATTTATGAGCAATCCAAGTATTATATTTGAAACAAGTTAGGCATTTATATACAAATAAAACCTTTCATAATACGAATAAACTGAAACAACATGTTTGCGTATAACTACGTCTTATATTTTTTCGTTTGAATGGTGAAAAAGCTCATAGAAAAGAAAAAAGAGAGAAAAAAAGGTTTTAATATTTAAATTTAAAAAGAGACGGAAGAAGACGAAACATATCGTCTTACGAGTATTAATCAATCAATCAATCAATCAATCAATCAATTTGCCCGGATTACGATCAATGGAACATACGTATAATAATGATAAATATATTATTATATATTCACTTCACTTGTGCACAACTTCGGCCTTCAATCGTGCCGCTAAAGCTTTACGTACTTGAAGAATTGACGGTTCCAATGACTGACCAATGTCTAATTCCTGCTCTCCTTTTATCGTTGCATCTGCAACTACTCGAGCAGAACTCGGACGCGTTGCATTCATTTCGAGCCGCTGACTACGTACTTCTTTCTTTAGGGCTACCAATTCGTCTCGTCTTGCTTTTAGATAGTCTTGCCGTCTTTTTATATCTTCTTCTTTCGTCTGAAAATACCTAAACGTTATTCCATATCTATGCGAGTATAAAATTACATCGATTTTAAAAAATTTTTACATCTATATATATATATATATAAGGTGTTTTATAATTGATAATACAGGCGAAAAGGAGGTGATTGTAAGTACATGGAAGAATAAGTCGAAAATATAAATTAACGTTTTTCTTTTGTTTCATATGAGGCTTAGTTTTCGAAAAGATCGACTTTGAAAACTCATTGGGTCGTGACGTGCGTATATAATTACGAATAAAATATAATTCATCGTGTTTGTAAACAGTTCTCTGCGACTTCTTCCAATATGTGATTTATGTGATCATAGTCAGTTTTCGTTGATCCATCAGAACGGTGACATATGTGTTGCTCGGTCTATCTGTCGGTGAGTCATAGCTTGCAATTAGTCGTAATTTCGTATGCACGCACTGCATTTAAAAAAAATTCGATTTTACCGAAAACGAAGCCTCCTATGAAACAATATTCATTTTCGACTTTTTTTTTTACAAAATCACTTTTTTTCCACTTATACTATCAGTTCCGAGACATCCTGTGTATATATATATATTGGATTGGCAACTAGGTGATTGCCGGATTTCAAATAAGAAGGAAACGACGAAATCCGCAATCACTTAGTTGCCAACCCAATATATATATATATGTATATATATGTGTATATATATATTTATATATATATGTATATATATATATGTATATATATATATATATATATTTATATATATATGTATATATATATATGTATATATATATATAATTATATATATACATATGTAATTATATATATACATTGTTCCGAACTCGTTCCATTTTTGTTGAAGATATCGGTTCAAGTGGTTGAAATGTTTTCAATGGCGGCAATTTTTCTAATTTTTCAATTTGAGCTTTGATATTCTCATGAGTAGTATTTGTCTCTGGTTCGAGAGAAGAATTTTCAGAAGATCGTGTCGTAGCCCTCAAAGCTTCTTTCATCAATGTCTTCTCATTACGATATTCATTAGCAAGACGTTCGTGTTCTTCAACAAGAGAAGTTTCCGTAGGTATCGCTTGTTCTTCCTTTTGATTCTCCATAATATGTTTACTACGAAAACAAACCTGTTAACTGTTTTTTCTTTTTTATTATTATTATTATTCTTATTATTATTATTATTATTATTATTATTATTATTATATTATTATTATTTTATTATAATTATTATTATTATTATTATTATTATTATTATTATTATTATTATCATTACTATTATTATTATTATTATTTTTGTTATTGTTATTATTATTGTTATTATGATTGAAAAGGAAAATCTTGAACGTCATTTTTAACACGGAAAGTTAACTCACTTAATTAACTCCTCCATTACTAATTCCTCGTCCTGCAAACCTTCTGTTTCGTACATAAGAGAAGCTGGAGTTAGGCCAAATTTTTGTTCTATCATGTTCAATGCCTGCAATTGCAACTCTAAATTCTTTTGTATCATCATCCTTTTAAAGATTTCGTACTCGTTTGCCGCCCATATTTGTTCGAATAAACTCTGAAACGTTAAATTGTAAAATTTACGATTGATTATTTTTTGACAATTGCTTATTATATATTTTTTTTTACGTTTCACTAACTTGTTGAAATTGTATCGGCATTTTTGTATTTTTGTTAATGTTACATGCGTATTCAAATTGTTCCGGTGTTATACCCATATCCTCCATGAAACATCCGAGTAAGAGATCTACCAAATTTTTATATTCCTGATATATTTTACGATACTCTTCATTGTTATCCTCCTCGTTTGCTTCGAAGACTATAAAAGTGAATTATTGTTTCATAATTTTGCGTATTGATATATATCATGATGATAACTATTCTTTCTTTTTCTTTTTATTTATTTATTTTTTGATTATATAATTGTTATAACATATATAGTAACACGTACTCAATGATTTTTCTTCTATGAAGGTCAGCAATGGTGCAGACCAAATTGGGCCTTGCAAAAATCCAACTAATGAATCGAAGACCCATGCACAATCTTCCTTGTCATTCATATTAATTTTATTGATAACGTAAAATATGTAATGCTTTTGACGATCGTCTATCCTTTTTTTCTTCTCCACGAGAGAATTTGAGCTAAACTATTCGCGTGTTCCATAAATTGTAGTCATAGCTACGGTGTACAAAACAGAATTGCTTTTACAAGCCTGCGCTAGACCACCGATATTTTAAGTTTAATATATAGAAATTTATATACATGTATGTATTATACATATATACACATATGATATGATAATAATGTTCCAAGATTTATGTATGTTATTTCTAATAACACACACATATATATATATGTGTATATATATATATATTTACGCTATAAGTACTATTCAATTACTTTTTTATGATTAATTACATCGTAGCATAGATATTTTGTTTCCCTTTTTTTTAAAAAATGAATTAAATAAGACGTAAATCAAATTACACTATGATAATTTTTAAGAAAATCTTACTACCAACTTTAAATGTTTTTTATTTCAGCATAGAGGCATTATATATCGTGATAAGATTAAGTAGAGTTGCTCGATCGGTAAACCGGACTGCAAATGTATCAACGTGAAAGAAGTTAGTTTTGAGGTTATATATTAAATTGTTATTGATATTCAAAATGTCGAAGGCAGGGAAAATGAAAACAATTAAAAAAATAATGGAGAAAGTAGATCATTCTTCTAAATTACGTACGGATATACCTGCAGGAATGGCGAAGCCAAGCCCACCATTAGGTCCTATGCTTGGACAGGTTAGAATAGAAGTTTTTAATTTATTCTTTCTTTTTTTTTACAGTTGTATACAGTTTGTGAATGGTTTATACTAATTTAATATCTTTTATATTTTTAGAGAAATATCAATATTCCTAATTTCTGTAAAGATTTTAATGAAAAGACGCAGCATATCAAAGAAGGAATTCCATTACCGTGTAGAGTCAGTGTAAATGCTGATAGAAGTTACAATCTAGTCATACATAAACCACCAACCACTTATTTTTTAAAACAAGCAGCTGGAATACAAGTAGCAAAAATGGAGAAAGGTATAAAATATTAATGTCAGTAGTTCATAAAGAGATATATAAAGTAATAACTTGTTAAAGGTAAAATATTATTAATTAGTTAGTATGTTATGTTTTATTTTTTTGTTACAGGCGAAGTAGCAGGCAAGATAACTCTAAAACATTTGTACGAAATTGCGAAAATAAAATCGGAAGATCCCCCATTAGCGTTAATGTCTTTAGAACAAATTTGTATAATGATAGTCGGAATAGCTAGAACTTGTGGCATCGAGATAGTACGAGAACTAGATCCACAAGAATATGCAGAATTTTTGGAAGAAAGAGAACTAAAGGTTATAGAACGTAAAAAAGAACTCCAATTGGCTAAGGAAACTAAATTACTTAGAACAGTATAAAAAATATTGTTTTGCAAAAGAGTAAATATAAACATTTATATATAATGAAACATTATATGTTTGCATTATATTTCGTTATCCTGTAACAATTTCATCGTATACATAAAACATTAACTGTACATTACAGTTTTTTTATGTAATAAAACAGTTATAACAAGTAGTAGAAAATTTGACTGAGTAATAATGAACGATTATCTCGTTTCAGTAGAAAAAAAACAAAAAGAAATAAAATAAAACAAATAAAATATATGATAATCTTTATATTGCAAATAAGAGAATTGATGTTATTACACGAATCCTTTTTATCTTCGGACAAAACAAATGCTATTAATCGAGAAATCATCAGAATCATAGCGATATTATTATCGACATAGAACATGTGTTGTTGGTTTATTTATATATGTACAGTAGTAGTAGATCCCGAGTATAATGCGAGTTCCTACAACGCGCTAAAAATATTTATTGGGACGATATTCTTCTGTTTCATAATTGTTTTATTTTTTTTTCCCAAATGTATAACACAATTTCCTATAACGTGATTTGATACAACGCGGGAACGTATTAATTGCGTTGATGGTGGGTTTGTTGTATATAGAATTACAAATTGTTAAGTGAAGAATCTTAATAAATTTAACATCCCGCCGATAGATGGTAGTGTAAGTTGAGTCGACGCTCGCGCCTGTACGATCGATGACAGCTTGGAGGCCGGGAGTCGGGTAGCGTTCGGCAAGAGCTTTTCTTCGAGTCGAAAAAGAAATTTCGTGGACGTGAACATAATACGTACGTATTTATGTAGGACACTGTGTCGCGAGAATTGTTATTCGTTACCTTTTTTTTCATCCTTAATACATGTGAAAAAATAATCGTCAGCTGTCCAATCGTAAATTTTCATTAGGATTATCGTGTTACCGCTCTAAGAAGAGGAAGAAAGAAGGAGAATAAAAAGAGGGAGGAAGAAGAAGAAGAAGAAGAAGAAGAAGAAGAATAGAAAGAGGAGATTGTGTTCGTGTAAGTTCGCGCGATTTCGTGTGTGGTTGCGCGGAAGGCAACGAAGAGGGGGAGGAGAGGAGAGAGCAAGAACGCGCGACTCATAGAAAGAGAGAGAGAGAGAGAGAGAGAGAGAGAGAGAGAAAGAAAAAAGAGAGAGAGAGAAAGAAAAAGAGAGAGAGAGAGATTGAATAGGAGGGAGAAAAAACAGGTAACGTGGACTTGTATCACTGTGGAACTCGCACGCGGTTTTGCTGTCAGAGTTTTCGTCTGGTTAGCCGGTTTTAACCGATAACACGCCTATATATTATATATATGTGTGTGTGTATGTGTGCGCATTTGTGTATATACATATTCGCGATTATACGATTTCTTGATTACCTTTCTTTGGTGTGTTCACGTTCCCCTCCCGACGTTTTAGCCCCGCGCATGGCGGTGTCCGTTGCAATAGAGGTGTGACATCCTGAAAGCTCGCGGGGGTGAAGGAGGAAGAGGAGAGAAGAGTTCCAGAAAGGACGACGACGTG
>NC_140816.1:1405000-1410000 GCF_050613455.1 Vespa mandarinia | reverse complement strand
AATAAAAACTTGTTAAAAATTTATTCGTTTGAATTTAATTTAAAAATTAAAATTAAATTAAATTAAGTTTTTTTTTTTTATTTTTTATATATAACGAATCGTAGTAAGAAGAAAAAGTGAAGAACTATTGAAGACATCGATAATTTTATAAATCAACGATTTTTATTAATACAATAAAATGAACTTATTATTTGTACAGTAAAAAATTATCAGATCGTGACTAAAATTGTTTTTGATTTTTATTTTTATTTGTTTTATTTTTCTTCCGGATAAACAATCGATTTTGTATATATCTATTGCAATAGGTTATAGAAAATCGAATAAAAAGAAACTTATTGATAAAGAGAAAAGGGATGATAAGTGAGTTTAAGAAAATGAAGTTACAGATCCGATCAGTTGGTATCGTACGATACTTTCGATTAAAATGGATTATAAGAGAAAGACTATTACGACCAGTTGATCGTTCCTTCGGTCTTATCGTCGAATGGTTCACTTTAAGGACCGATCGATATTCGGACTAGATTCAGGAGACGCCAAACGATACCTAGTATTCGTGACATTCGAGGCTCGTTGACAATGAGTACTTACATTTCTAACGATATGTCTCATCCTGGAAAAATGAAAGTTTCCTTCGAGAGATTATATGAAAGAAAATTTTATTATTATTATTATTAGACGGATTAAAGTAGTAAGGTTGATTAATATACGAAACGAACGATCTAATAAATTCAAATGATTTTGTTTTTTCTTGAAAAAATTAACCAATTGTGGAAATGACCTAAGTATATATATATATGTATATATATATATATATATATATATATATATATATATATTCTTTTTTAAGTAATTATTATTATAACATAGATAAAACTAATATCAAATGAGTATTTAACAAATTGAATTTTTTTCTAAATTTTTCGCTTAAACCCTGTTTGTAGTTATTCAAAATAATCTCTTCGATTCTCGAAATCTATGATGATGTTAGGTTTATTCAGCAGGTTTTCAATATGTGTCGCACATGTGAAGTAACGTCATCAACGAGTTTTGGATAAATAAGAAAATTCTTATCTGGTACGATCGTACGTTCCGTGAATATTGAAGCAGATGCATGCATTCGCCGTATGTGTGCGAAAGACGTGCAACGAATTTACGAGTGTGTGAATACAATAGAAACACAGGTGCATCCACCTGATTGGAGTATCTTAATCAATTTTTTCAATCATTTATCTCACCAAAGGGAACAAAATGTGATTTGAATATTACATGATATTACGAAGGTTTAAATGACAATGTATAATAATTCTATCAGATTTTTTACGATGTTTCTTTTGCAGTTATAATCCTTGATCGATTCTATCATGAAATTGCGACAAACGACATACTTCGAACTTTTCGAAGCCCTCAGATTAGTTTTTCTCATCAGCTTTTTCTCTCTTTCTCTCTCTCTATCCCTATCACTCTCTGTCTTTTCTAATTAGATGTTTAAAAGGTAAAAGTGGGAAAGGATGACACGGAAAATCAAGAGATAAGGCACGCTCATTCTATCTTTACATGACCGTTTCGTGGCCATTCGCTCACGTTTGTAAGTGACACTAGCTACATATATTAACACTTGTTTACTTACATATGCACGTTTAATCCAGGTTTTTATCTCTTCTCCCCATCTGGTTACCACAGCGTCGATTATAATACTTGTAAATTTCTTTTTTTTTTTTTTCTATCTTCCATACACCCATGTTAGTTTCTAATCGTCATTTTTATCTTTACCTTTCTTCCGTCCAACGTTTCGTTATCAGGCTTTTTCCCTCTGTTAAAATATTAATTTAAATATAAGTTATGTAACTCGTATACGTATTTATATTTCTTTTTTTTCTAAATCTTATTTCATTTTTTCTTACGTCATAAAATTCAATCTTTCTTCATAATATTCGAAGGTGTCAACGTTTCCTTCTTGCATTATATTTTTCTATCGATAAAAGTTTTGTTTGTTTTATTACGTATTACAATTATTTTTGTATATGAGAAATATTGTATTTATAAAGAGTTCATTTATTTATGTTTATTAACACACTTTTGTATAATGAATTTTCTACAGAAGTAAATGCATTGATACAAATCGTTTGTTATAAGATATAGACGTTTAATTCAAGAGAATATATATATTTATACACACATACAGATATTATCTACTCCCTTTTTTTAATTTGTTATTAATCATGCGATTAATTTGTTCTTTGTTGGAAGGACTTAATATTTTACCAAGCGTTATTGCCGAAAATCCAAATATACCGGTATTTATTTCGGGATTTTTTTTTTATTACAAACATAGTTAGTTATGTAAGATCGAAATATATTTTTCTTTTTGAATAACTTAAAACAATAAAAATATATTTAATAAAAATCAACTTATAAAGTTAGATTTTTGTTAATTCTAATTATTGATGTATCATTTATTGTATATCCGATAAATTATATCTTAATGGGATTAGTAGATACATATTTTGAAGACGAGAATGATCTTTCATTAACTTATGACATTAACTTATATTGATAATATTGCTAAAGCAATTTTAGCTGGCGAATACAATTCTGGAAAAATCATTTTTCCTTTATTCGAGAATTTTAAAATGATTCTCTTCAGACCGTCCTTAGGACAGATTGAAAATGAAGAACCACCCCTTAGTGACATTTGCAAAGATAGGTTCCGTCATGATGAAATGTTTCACGACAATGCGTTATTGCTCGAGGGATTAGACGAAATCACAGAATCTTTTGATTATGAGAATGAGAAAATTTTTCCAACGGTTCCAAGAATAAATTTAATTCATTGAGTTTGTAAAAAAATGTACGTCATAAAACGTACGTTATTGTAATGGTAGCTTTATCATAAAACATTTGAGTCTCTGGTTTCGATCGAACATTAAAAGTATACTTAATCAACTAATAAATTATATATTAATAATGGACGTAGAAAGGAATTATAACGTTTCGACGATTGCGAACATCGTATTATTTTTTATACGCGATATCACACTATACATATGATATTTGATAATACATATTATCAAAAAAATACTGGTAATTATTTTGGTTAATATATTTGGTATTACAACGATTTCGACACTATATTGGTTTCGTTATAAATTTGTTAACACAATGTCGTAATGTCCTTATAAATATCTTAAAAATTGTAAGAAAGTAAAATAGAAAAATCAAAAATAATTATTTGTAAATATCGGTTAAAAATATCGCGTTATTTTCGAATAACAGTACTACTCTCGTATTTTGGTTTCTATAACGGTAAAAGATATAATACCAATATTTCTTCTCTTTCTTTCTTTCTTTCTTTTTTATTTGCGGTAGAAGTCCTTGCTTGTCCGAGTTCTTATCTATAATTTTACACACATGTGATATCTCAAGAATATGTCCGGTCGAATTTTAGTACGGTCCTCTTAGGTGGACTCATTTCGAAGTTTTATCGCAAATCAAGGAAGTTGAAACAGAGACTTTGCTTGTCTTCTGTCTTGCTCCCATTCCTCTTTGTCCTATCATTCCTTTTACCCTATCCAACTCACCCATCCATACCTGTGGACAAAATTTACGAGATTATAGTCGAACGAAGCTCGTCCCTTCGAGTAGCAAAAGACTACTTTTGGTCGTAATATCTTTTTGCTTTTCTTCGAACGAGCTAATCAATTCGGCAGGGTGCTTTTACGTTTCATGAAATCTTCAGTTTTTATTGAACAGAATATTTTCAGGGAGTTTGTACAATAAATGATAAATATTATGTATTTATTTATTTCTTTTCTTTTATTTTATTAATAAACGATCTTTTCTTTATTCAAGAACAAAATTACCGACAATTATTCAGACACGTAGATATGTAGATATTAATAAATTGATGATTATAATGAGGAAATATTTTGCATTTTGTATGTATTACAATAATTGATATAAAAATGAGAAGTATTTATTCCAATTGGTAATTTAAATTATAAAATATAAATAGTTGACCATTTTATTTTTTTTCAGTTTTGTTCTTGTTATTGTTGTTGTTGTTATAATAATGATTATTGATTAACAAAAGACGATTAATAACTTAAAAATATTTGATATACAAAAAAATAGTTGGCTATAAAATGTTTGTTCCGTATTTAAGTACATCTCATATACTATATGTTAGATAAAAGCAGAACAAAAGAAAAAAAGGCATTTATAAAATTGTATGTTATATTTATTTAATATTATAGATAAATTTCTCATAATGTTTTGAGAAAATGTCCGATTAAAATAATTAATTTTATGTTAATTAATTTGTATTATTGATTAACACATCATTTTGTTAATATCAATAGATTAATATCAATATAGAAACAGATTTTAAATATTAAACGATGTTTCAATGCATAATTTTCCTATAATTATATTATATACAAATATATAACGATTTATTCTTTTATCATTTTAATGTGAAGTATTATTTTAACATTTTCCTAATATTATCTAATATTATCGAATATCTTTTTAATTATTTCTAATATCCATTACATCTTATTAAATTTCAAGGTAAACACAAAAATATCAGAGTTACAGAATAACGTCGGAAAATTTATTTTAATCACATATAACATATGTTCTACGTTATAAACTGAGCATTTACATATGTAATTACGTATTACACACACATATATACATAATATATACACGACGATTGTTATATCACAGGTTAGATGATTAAATTCGCAAGTTTCCTTTTTTTTTTTGTTTTTCTTTTTTTTCTTTTCTAGTTTTCCATGCATACCCAACGTGCCATAACTACGGACAATGGGCTTAACATTTAACATACAACCAGTCGCAGAAACGTTTGAAAGCAAATGAGTCGATGAAAGAAAATGAAGCGTTGAATTGACTCGAGACACCCTATATACATATGTATATATAGTACATACATAGAAACTCGGATAGGCCGTCGATATCGTACGACCTTGCGGCATCGA